>NC_084963.1:17169018-17226518 GCF_949316205.1 Platichthys flesus | reverse complement strand
CATTGTTGTGTGTGTTTGATGTTCGGCTCAGACACAGGATGAATATCAGAGGGGACAACAAACTAATTAAGGATAAATGACTCCACATCCTTTACCCTGCGCAGTCGCCTCATGGAAATGTGAGCAGATAAACCTCGATCTCTCTGTTCTTCCCACCTTATCCATCAGCCGTGATGAACTGCAAGCCAGGTCCTGAGGGATTGCTTCTTCATTGGCCAGCGCTTCTATCTGTAATATGAACAATGTACTTACTGAGATTACACTGCTTTAAAAAAAATGCCACGGGTGGAAACATGAGGAGTCAGAAGCTCAGACAGGTTGTAAACAAACCTCCGGGTTAACCAAATCTATTTGTATGGAAGGTTGAAAACCAAAACTGTTGGTTCCAAACATCCATCACAGTTTAAAGGTTGAACTCCATCCTCAACTTTGACCTAGGGTGACTTGCGGCACAGAAGTGATCTCCATAGATTGTTGCTTCATATAGATTGGTTAGATAGTTTGTCTATAACCTGTCTGTTTGTTTAACATCTTGCATTTCTTAAATCTGCTCTCTTCACTCCCATATGTTGATTTCTAAAATAAAGAAACACATTTGGAACACATATATTCACATTACATCACAGGGCACTGCCACCTCAGAGCAAGACGGTCATTGGATATTGGTTTGGTCGTGGTCTTTCTCTCTTCGTGTCTCTTCTCGTCTCTCATGTGTGTGTGAATGGTTGGATGTTTCTGTATTTTGTTTTTGAAACGATGACAACCTGTCCAGGTTGTCCCCTGCCTCTCACCCAAAGTCAGCTGGGATTGACCTAACCCCATTTCCGCCCATAAGAGATATAAATAAACAATTGATGGACATTACAGTGCATTACAATTTAACTTGTTTTCCTTTTTGTCAGGAGTTAGAAGCAAATATATAAACCATTCTCTTGTAGGAGGTAAGGTGAAGATCATGGTTTTGGTTAAATATTCATTAAGTATAAGCATCAAGTCAGTTAGGAGTTAGTTTCTTTCGTAACCTTCACCTGCGTGTGCCTCAACAAAACCATAAAAAGCAGGAAGCATACTTATTTGGAACTACATTCTGTTTACAACTCAGCAAATATGTTCCCTCGAAACTCCCCTAAAAATATAATTCATGTGGCATAATGTTTCTCTCAACAGGTATTTGCTGTATTAAATAAAAAGGGTTAACCTACACGCTAAAGTCACCTTTAACCTGTTGGGATTAATACAGCTGTAATTAGCTTATGAACAGCTCAGCATCAGGTAAAAATAGTTATTGTATTAAAGTCTACATTGTCGGTTGGTGGCTGAATGTGTGTTGCCATTAGATAAGGGATGGAATACAAATAAACATGGCCATGAAATGTTTCACCACAACCCGTGCAGGGTTTCAAAGCCATATTTACACCACAAAATCCTTTTAATGACACATTATTTTAACAGACTTTGCTGCATCAGCCGTCACCACTTTAAACTCAGTGTGTTTGCAGAGAAGAAGAGCAGTGTTGTCTCCTCAACTGTCCTACTCATCTGTCTTTGGCCCCACAGGCCCCCGGGGACACATTAGTCTCTTAATGCTTTGTCATCACCACAGGTTAATGGACCTCACAGCAGTCTGTTAAAAACAACCCTGATCAATACACAGTGTGGAGAAAGGGATAAGATCCAAAAATAGAGCGACTCCACTATTTTTTTTTGGTTTGGTTTGGTTTTTAGCTGATGAGTAGCCAATATAAGTGAATACTGGGTAGAATTGATGGCACAACATTGAAAACATGCGGCCTTCTCTTATTCTGCACTGCAGCTTCATTTGTTATGCACTATGGCATGAAAGACACATAAGATAATCTATAACACACTGTGTGTTTTAAACCTGCCTGTTTGGAATGGGCTGTTCTCCTGGCCTGTGTTAATGATCTGGAGCTAACTTCGGTTATTCCTTGTCATTAGTAAGTCCCCCTCAAACAGTTCTTCACTACACTGTCACTTTTTATTGCTCGTGTGCTGGATGCTGTGTGCAGACCTTTTTATAACAATTAAAAAAGCCTGTGTTCATCCTACCTGGTTTGTCGGCAATGACGACTTTATAGTCAATGTTTGATACGGCGAAATAACAATAATCAGATTTTATTCCGAAATCAGACCCAGTTGCTGACATAAATTTGTATTTATATTGCAGGTTTTGTGCCTCCAAATTGCACCATATTTGACACTGTACTTCCCTGGGCCTTTAACAATACACATGCCAAGTGTGAAGCTTGTAGGGTGAACAGTTTGCAACATTTGCATTCCAGACAGAGACAGACAGATGTTTGTGGAATTAGAAGGTATAATAACCTTGTCAACCATAAACATGCTGTCCCACTAACACCTGTGAATGATGGTGGAACAATTGTCTTGGCAGTCAAGCTCACAGACAGTCATCATCCAGTGTGGTTTATCAGGAGGTTATCCCAGCTTCGTTCAAAGACCTGGACAGATTTGAGTTTTGCACGTGAATGCACATGAATTTGACCAGAAAAAAAATAAAAATCTAGAAGACTTAATGTGGAAGCAAATCAGAAAGATGAAATCATAAATATCTAATCAGAAGCCTGGGAATTGAAAATTCTGACCTGAAATAACAAGAATGGGGGTGAATGGATGGAAGTTGATTTTGAACCCCCCATCGGTGCAAATCTGTCTTTTTCTTATTGATATCTAATGTTTTGATATCATTGTTCAGGGTCACTGATTGGTTCATCACTACCAAGAGATATTATTTAGAGTCATGGAGGAAACACTGTCTCTGAACTGATCTGATCTGTTATCACTTCTGTGAAGAGAAATCATCAAGCAAAGTGAGGTTAGAGGTAGACAATCAACGCTGTCCAAACAGTGAGTAAACAAGCTAACGCTGCAGGACGCACAGAAGGCCACTCCTCACCCACACACACACACAAACACACACGCAAACATGCACACACAAACACACACACACACACGCACACACACATGCACACTGCAGGCAGAAACCACCTCCACCATTATTTCTTTCTTCCTCTCCATCTTCATCTCCAGCAGAGTGAGTCCCTGGTCTGGCTCTGAGTGTCTGGCACCTTCTTGCCCAAATCTCTCCAAGTGAGGGCTGAGGCGAGGGGGTAACGTGAACTTAATAAAGGAAGGGAGGAAGGAGCGAGGAGGCAGGAAGACAAAGTGTTAACACCCTTTCTAACACCAGAGCCCCCTCGCACAAACCAGGGAGCCGTCTAATTGTAAGCTGTGTGCGTGTGTGCATGTGCATGCATCAAGGCTTTCTCTGTAGCTTTGAATATTTTTTTCCCTTCAAGGCAGAGCAGCCAGTTTAATGCAGGTGTATCTTCATACGGTTTTACCCGTCTCTGTATTATGCTGCATCTAGCTGTTGAGAATGAGAGTTTTTACATTGTACATGCTTTGATCGTCCCTTCGTCTCTTGCCATCCTCCCAATGTTGTGATCCGCCCCCCTCCTCTTCTTTTATCCTGCTAAAATAAGTTTCTTCGGGCATTTTCTTCTTTGTCTGACTCCCTCCTTCTTCTCTTTGTCTTTGTTTCATCCCCTTCTTTTGTGTCTGCCGGTATTCCGCCCTCTCACCTCCATCCAATATACTCAGACAGTCTCTTTATTTCTCATTAGTTCATTTTGACAGTTAATGAGTGGACCGGTGTGTGTGTGTGTTGTGTGTATGTGTGTATGTGTGCACCAGTGTATGTTTTGTGCAAGCTCCGTCTTAGACTAGAGAGCGAGCAAGAAAGTGAAGGAGGGAGACAGATAGAGGAGGGGGGGAAGAGATAGCGGATGGGGGTGAAATTCATGTTGATAAATCATGTGGTCAGTAGCACAGGCCTATGTTTATCTCCTGCTGTCAGTGGAGTATGGTGCCAGAGATACCGCTCACACATTCAAACGCACGCTCCAAAAAAAAACATACACACACACATCAGCAAGGACGACTGTTCTACCTAAGATTTCTTGCTTTCCCTCGTTTTCTGCATCCCTCGCCCCCCTTTCCTCCTCCATCAGGGGGGGGATGTGGAGGCCAGAGATAGAGCTAACCTCCCCTTCCCTTTTTTTCTGCTTTGTGCACCCGCCCCCCATGAATCCCATCAGTCAGCTGTTTGTGCTGATTACTGGTTGACTAATAGACTTGGAACCCCTCTTTTCTTCTTTCTTCCTTCTGATTTGTCCCCTCTTTAAAGACATCTATACTCCATTATATTTCAATCCATGCATTTTGGTGTAATTACGTAAATTCTCTGCATTTTGCTTGTGCATTTGAAATATTTCTTTTGAATTCACTGTACATTCTCGTTTGGAAACAATACAACTGGGCTTTCTTTTTATGAAAATTTACAAGCTTGTAATGTGAAACTGGACGAAAACATGATAATAGCCGCCGGCAAACACAGGTGTTTGTTTGTGTGATCTGTTGTTACAGACAGAGGTCATGTTTTTACTGTGCGCTAAGTCTATAATGAGGGTGATGGGTTGTTTCCAACTATTTGTCAGGCTTCTTTTTTTTTGTAGAAAAAGTGTTTTAGTCAGTAGACAGGTACTTTAACATAATCATCTTATTTTACACAAAATTATGGCTCATGTGAAATTAACGACACTGGATGGCCCCAAAACATGTTCTTCTTGTGATTCTTAGGGTCCTGATGGGAAAATGAATAAATTAAAGGTAAATGAAAATTGACTGACATCTTTTGTCGGAAATAGATTCAGGTAGTAGCACTGACTGCAGCATTTCCTGCAGGGGAGAATGATGATCCTATAAATCTTCCAAGCATTGACTTTATTTTTATTCTTTAAAACACCGCTAAAGCAAGAGCCAGTAATGTCCATAAATTAGTGAGATTTTCCTCAACATCAACAGCATGAGACACAATTTAAAAGGTTTATTTTTTAAATTACAAATGTGTAAAAAATAGCTTGCTGTCATAGCAACTCAGAATACACTGGGTTTTCACAGTTAGTTATGCTTCGTGACAGTATCCATGATAATATTATTGATGTTATCTTAAATTATATCTCACCTTCTGCTGCTCAGCTGCACAGATGTAATTACAGTATATGGTCTGTTGTTTTTAAAACTGCTGAAAACTAGAAGGTTTGAGGAAGTAATTGTCGGAACTATCCATCATAGAGAGAGAGAGATGTTCTTGTTCGGGGAAATTAAATAGAACTCTTCAAGAAGGAAGGGAGCCAGTTGGTGTATGAGAAAGTGCTATACTTGAAGCTTCACGAAATGTTTTCACTCTTACAATGGATCATATGAAAAACGAGTGGACAGACAAGGTTGGTGTCATAATGCTTAACATGGAGGATCATTTAGCAGCTAGCGACGATTAAATGCTGCTGGGAGAAATGCATTATTGTAGGCCAACCCTGATGTTAGCCAGGTTACCTCGAAAAAAAGTCAGAGGGCTTTTTCAATTGGCTCTTGGGTTATTACAGAAAACTAGCTCTCTTTACAACAATAATACTTCTTTTTGCAAAAAAATGGAATCAATTGAACACAACTTAAGCCTTTTTTTAATTTGCCTAAAGAAAAAAAAAAAGTTAAGATGTACAAACTAGAAAAAAGATACGATGGTGGCATTACTTCAACATCTCCACTCCACAGCAGCTTTTTGTAATTTGATTGGGCACTTGATCACAACTAGAACAACTTTTTCCACTTAGGGAGTTAGAAATAGTCTGGAGGAGCGTGAGTATAAAACACAACGAGGCTGTTAAGACGAGTATTAGTGTTGACAAAGTTTAATGTCCCTGGGAACGTCTTAGGTCACAATCAGCCACTTGTTAGCAGCTCCCACTTTTACATGACTGGGGTATTTACTGTTGTATTTTATGTCATAGAATAAAAGGAGAAATGGCTAATTGTCTTAGATATCTTACCCTTGAAAATCCATCAAATTCAGGAAGATAATATCATAAATATCATAAATGCACACATGCTACCTTACTCCTGGTTTAAGTTCTCGTACCAGCTTCATTATTTTGTTGGTGAATATCAAAACAGAGCTTAAACAAAAGTATCTGTTTCAACCAGTTTGGATGGAATGTCTGGACTGGTCCAATATTAGAATGGTATTTACTAAGTGAGCTCAAAAACAATAAATTACTGATTTATGTACAAGCAAGGCTTTACCAAGACTCTGTTGGCCAATATCTTGGGAGATATCAAATTTTTCAAGGACATAATATGTTGGTCAGAAAATATTGTTCTCTGCTCTGTATTTTCCCACCTCCTGTAATTTCTCTAGTGTCCCTGTTGAAAGGAGCCAAACCTCATATGACTTTTAAATATGATGCCTTGTTAAAGATTAAATGTTTATAATTTTCAAAATTGGCTCCATCTAAACCAATTTTCGGTTTGAGGACAATCTTTTAATTTAAATGCTTTAAATATGTTTGACTAATTATGTCGATTGATACTTAATATTTTCCAGTGCAGCTCTTTTGATTTTTCAGCGGTATCAGGTTCTGACCACACAATGCGGAGGGCTACCTCTGCACGCACTTACTACAAGTTACTCCATTGTTATAGTTTGTCTATTTTCCCGGTTTTTGCTTCACCATTTGCCCATTGTTCATTTCATTTCATTCTCATTATGCAGAATGTGTGCATTTACACATATGTGTGTGATGACACATGGCTGTAAGTGTGTGCTCTCACACTTGTGTTTGACAGTTGGGAGTGTTGCTGTGACACCGTGGCCTCTGTGAAATGACGTGAGCCCGGTCTATGCATGTATGCATGCGTGCGTGCGTGTGTGTGCATTCGGGCGTGTGTGTGTGTTTGTGTGTGTTCTGCAACAGGCCGGTGGGAAAAGAGACAGATTGCGTTTTAACAGCCATCGCTGTCATCTCCAACAGCTGTCCTCTTCCCATTCTCCATTCAGAGGGCCTGTGTTTGCATTGTCTCCCTCGTGACCTCCCTTCAAAGACCCACCGAAGAGAGAGAGAGAGAGAGAGAGAGAGAGAGAGAGACAGCGAGCGAGGAGGAGCGAGAAGGAGAGAGTGAGAGAGGAGAGAGAGAGAGAGAGAGAAAAAATAATTTAAAGAAGGAAAAACGGAGACAGACCATTGGACAGTGGAGAATAGAAGAGAAAAATGCAAATGGAGGCAGACAGAAAACCGCAACGTAAGGAAGTGTGGTGAATGGAGGGAGCCGATGCCACGACAAAGGGAACATTAGATGCCCCAGTACTCTCTCCCTTCTCTCCTGCCATCCCTCTCAGTTTCTTCTTCCCCTCCCCTCTGCTCTAAATGTACTGTATGCTCCCTTTCCTCTCCCTCCCTTCTTATTTCAACTCCACAACCGCCACCTCCCACCACCCTTTACCCCATTCCTCCCATCTTGTGTCTCTCCTCCCGCTCTTCCTCTACCTCTCCATCACCCCCCCACCCCCACTGCCGCTGTCTCTCTCCCATGTTGCCTCTTATCAGGTAGGGGAGAGATAAGGCCGCTATCTCGCCGTGCCAGGGCTTTGACATGACGCTTTAATGCATAATAAGTTCACTCATCTTTTAATCAATGCGACCAAATGATGAATTTCTGAAGGGTTAACAGTCAGTCATTGGCAGATCCCGAGCTAAACACACAAAGATAAGGTCTGCCTGCAAATCAGATGAGAGGCTGCTGGATTTTGCACCGACAAGTATGCAAATCAAACGCACGTATGTACAGTGGCTGTCAAATTCTTAGCAGACCTCAGAAAGCATTGTCTCTGTCTCAGCATTTTCTCAACATAACCACAGAATTTTTTCTCAGCGCTTTGCCCTAAATCTCCTCTGAAGTTGTTGTTGCGATATTGTTGACAGATCTTAATGTGTTCTCGGTTTAATCTCTGCTTAGGACAAAATTGGTATGTCCCGGCTTGAGTTTTACAGATCTGAGACATGTAAACACAGAGCGTCTGTTTGCCAACAGCAAATATGTATATTTGCACTACTTTGAAAACATCATTCAGTTGTTTTTTAAGGGATTTTGGTAGAGTGAGGCACAGTCAGCACTGTACAACAACTTATATTTTGAATGAAAGATCTTTGGGATTTTGTGGAGATTGTCAATCTGAAATAAAGATTTTCTTCCATTAATACATTTCTAGATACTGTATGTGCCAAGTGTGCTGTAACGCTATTTTAGTGTAGTTTCCCAACATCATAGTTCCTCAAGAGGCATTAAACACAAACACACACACACACACACACACACACACACACACACACACACACACACACACACACACACACACAAACACATGTTTGTATGAGGATACTCATTGGCATAATGCATTCCCCCTTACCCGTACCATCTAAACTGAATGCCTAACCCTAACCCTAAAACCAAGTCTTAAGCCTCAAATAGCCATATGAAGAAGTGAGGACTGGTCAAAATGTCTTCACGTTGCAAAAATTACCTCACTCTGTTGAGTCTATGCTTAAAGTGATCCTCACAAAGGTATAAGTAGAGGAATACACACATTCTTTTACCTCTATCTTAGTAAGGACTCTCTTTGGCATTACACATTCCCTGGCCCTGTACCCTAACCATTACAACTACTTGCCTGATCCTAACCCTAAAACAAAGACTCAACCCTCAAGCAGTTTATTGAAAAAGTAAGGGTCGGTCAAAATGTCCTCACTTTCCCAAGATTTATGCCTAAAATGGTGTGTCCTCACCATAGGTCCTCACAAAGGTATAAGTACAAGTACACACACATACATCCACAGTGTGTCATCCGTCTGCTTGTGACCACGTACATTATTTTGTGTCATGATTTGAATCACTGTACAGCGAGATGAAATTACAGATGGACACAGCACTGAGTGTACATGACACTGACTGACTCAGCAGGATCTGATGTTTACTTCATGTGGCCCGCCCATTTTTTCATTTCATTCCATTTCCTGTATCTGGTCCTGTAACTTGGCGGCCGGTGTTGACTCAGATCAAATCTGTATTGGCAAGACTCACCATTCGGTAGCCATCTTGGCAGCACTCCTGGGCAGTTAATGCATTATAATAAAAACAGGCTCCTATATGAATGAATAGGGAAAGAGCCATGACTGCATTTTGGTCACTGAGAAAAATAAAAGCAAAAAATCCCATGGTATAGAATACCAGTCGAATCTAGTTAAAAAAATGATATATATAAGAACCATACACCAGGTTTCACTAAAAAAAATATTGAAAAAATAAATAATCTTAGTGGTGTTAATAGCAACTAATGTTTCTCAGACACTAATATCTTTATGGTTTATATTTCCTTACAAAAGTTCAATTTATAATTTAGCAGTTTGGCATTAAGGTCTCAGATTACAGATCTTGTTAATTCAGGAGGATTTGAACTGATCCCAGACCAGACAGCTTTTCCGAGAGAAGCCCTTTTCCTTCCAAGCCACCCAGTCTGCCTTTAAGTGAATCGAACTATCTGCCTCCTCTTTTTCTTAACATCTCCTCCCTCTTTCCTCCGTCCACGCTCCAGTCACCCAGTCACCCTCCCTGAACCTCCTCCTCCTCCTCTTCCTCCTCTTGATGTTTAGTTCAGGGTTCACCCTGGTGACAGGGCCTGAGTCTGGAGATAAGAAGAGGCCAGAATGGTATTACTACACCCGGCACTCTGAGAGGTGATGCAGGGGCGGCGGCTGGATGGAGAGAAGGGATGAAACAGGGAGAAGCTGAGCAGTGGAGGTGGGGGCTAATCTGCCATCGTTTGAAGTAATAATACATTCGCGATAATCATCACTACATGCGGAGAGAGAAGAGGGACACACACATACACATGGATGGATGCTGCACACAAAGATGGAGGAAAACAGACAAAAACAACAAACACATATACAGAAAGAGCCTGATTCTTATTCTCCCTCTGTCTCTCACTGTAAATCACCGCTCTCTGTACTTCCACCCAGCCGCTGCCCCTCCCTCCAATCCTGTGTGGATATCAGGCTGGTGCAGAAGGGCTCAGCCCAGCCGATAGCAGGTCCTCTGGGGGTTGGGGGTGGAGTACTGAGGGGTGAGACATGGGTGGGTGGGGGTGGCGGCAGTGGCAGTGAGGGTGTATAGATGTGTGTGTGTGTGTGTGTGTGTGTGTGTGTGTGTGTGTGTGTGTGTGTGTGTGTGTGTGTGTGTGTGTGTGAGTGTGTGCGTGGAGGGCTTTGGGAGCAGCAGCTCAGGGACTAGGTGGTTTACTCTGCTCCCTCAGATATGGAGGTCAGGGGTTAGGAGGGGAGGCATGGCCAGCGTGCTGCAGAGGAATACAACTGGTTTGTGTGTTTGTGTACGTGTGTATTTTGTTTCTTCATATTCATTGTGTGCTATACAGTTTACTAAGATAATCATAACTTGTGAAAAAATCTTAATATGTATCCTCTGATTGAGGCTCTGCAGGATGTGTGTGGTTACAGTTTGAGGCAGCGCACAGTGGTTAGCTCGGCAGATGAGTGTGTGCGCAGGTGTAACAACTCATGAAGAGAAATTGTCCTCTTTTCTTCTTTTTCCCAGAGTGATTGGAGAAATATAATCAATTCAGGGGACACTTCATCTCGTAGCAAAATGGCAATTTGACCCCTGTGGAGAGCAGGTCTGATGTGACAGTGAGTGGTGTATTGTCACAGGTGCAGAAATGCTACCGAACCACATGCCAGCATTAAAAAGACAGAAAGCAATTTCCCTTGTTTGGTGTCCACTCGCTTTTTTCCCCTCTTGCTGGGATTTGACCACACTGGGCTGAAGTTTGCCAAAAATTAATGAAGATTTGTCTTGGGAATCTTCTTCTAGGTGTAAGAGGCTTTAAAACAACAATTACTATCTTATACCTCATTTTCTTGTCAGAACTTCTACTGTCACAACTTAAGCAACAAAACAAATTGATTAGAGTTGTTTTACAGAACAACACTTACTTTATAAGCCTTTTCTAATCTGATGCCCCAACTGGCCGGATGACACCTTCATTAAAACTGTTATAAAACTATTACACATCGCAGTTGCATAAATATTTTCTGATCTGATATTGTGTTAATATTTGGTAAATTTTATGGGTAACATTTTTTTATTTGACTCTTTAGGAAGGCCACAGTAGCACAGACTGGACACACTAAAAACCCCTTAGGCTACCACATGTTCTCTTTCATGTTTGGAAGAGAAGGGTGAGGTGAGGCGTATTCAGCCGCAACATGCAACTTCACCACTAGATGTCAGTAAATTCTACACACTGAACCTTTAATTGTTCATAGAAACCATGTCGACTGTCACTTGCAAACGGGAGAAGAGCCATGCTGTCCTGTTTCAAAAGTCCATCATTGCGTTGACCCATCCATCCATCTAACTCAACATTCTACCACTGCAGACTGTGTGACTTCTGACTGATCTGCCTTAATTTTTACTATGAGTGTCCAGTTTTAACGTGTTTTACAGTTGACTAACTCCCATCAAGCCTCTGCGCTATGAGAACAATACAGATGACGTATTGGACCTGGTTCTGCATGATCATGAATGTATCCTTGCAGACTTCATGGATGCATAATAAGGCTTCTATGGGACTTGTTTGGAGCATGAAACTATGGATGCATTTATACACAGGGTAACAAAAAACAACAATGAAGATATTGTGCTGAAAAGTAAGATTAGTATTGAATGTAAAGTCATTGATATCATGGTTAATTCGAGTTGGGCTTTAATTGATTACTGATATTACAGGAAAAATTAGTCTTAATTCAATCATAAGCTTTTATTTTAGTTCCAAATCCCACTGGTCACTGGGTTCTCCACATTAAAAGGTAATCTTCAGATTGAGTAATGGATATGTGCAGTATAACTAGAACTTATCAGATACAGTTCTTATGGCTTCATGAAGAATTGATATTACATGATAATAGTGTGTTGTATTCATGCATAATTCCCAGTGTTATTACACATTTGTCTATAGTTCCCCTACCTCCACAGCACATGCCATATTTAGTGAGCTGAAATCATTGGTTGAGCTCATGGATGCATCATAACATATTTTTCCATGGTTGTGCTTTGAGAACATTCAACTATTACAAACCAACCCTCCAATGCAACTCTGCTTCTCCTACAGTGACAAGCCCTATCCCTCCAATTTCTGCCTGTCACGACTTAAATCTCCTTTAATGGTGTTGCATATAAAATACATTATGAGCTGATTATAGCCGTTTTTCTGTGATATGTTTTTTCTTTGAGTCTTTGTTCTGTATTTTTATCACCTAAGCACTTTGATCCATCCAAGCTTTTAATTTTTACTTGCGGTTGAATATTCCTATTGAAGTTAATTGTTTTATGTCATTGTTCAATACTCAATATTCAAGATTGTAAAATTAAACAATAGTGCAAAAAAAGTGAAGCTCTTTAAGTTTCTATAATTTGTATCAGCAAAGCTAATGAGCTTGTACGATGCATTTAAACTGTATGTAGACTGAATTTCGTCTTAAAAGACAACTACAACTCTTATGACATGAGACTAATAAACATTATGTATGGTAGATACATTTAATTTAATAAATAATTGGCTTGAAGTTTTAACTCTTTTGTTTAAAGCACTGTCCAGAATATTTCAACATTGTGGAATACCAGTGTAGCAAAACGGAAAATACATTAAAAGGATTTTTACATGATTTAAGCTAGTTGATGATGAATGTCACTATACACACATTTGCTGATATGGGGCAACCTGACCATCATGGCGAGTAAGGGGAACCATGCTGTGGGGGAGGAGTTTGAAAAGTGTGATGAAAACAGAACAACAAAGTATAAATATGCATCGAAAACCTAAGAACAAGAATGTGATAGTTACACAAATTTGCTGGCCTCTTCATGGCCTCACAATTAACATTTCTTAAAACCATAGTCTTCTGGCCATGATTGGATCAATCAAGCAAAACCCTGATAGTGAGTTTTAAGAATGTAAAGAATTCCATTAGAATATTATTTAAATAGGTTTTCAAAACAGGTAGAATAAACTTACTCCAAGACCAGGTCTGTCAAATTCTACCGCCACGGCATATCTGCCCTGCACTGGACCCCGTGGGTGATGGAGACCAAGATGATCAGCTCTTCTGATGGAGGAGCTACAGGTCACGCATCATCGCTGTGACAAGCTCCACCCATGATCTTTCCCAATGTCGTTGCTGCCCCAGGTGATGATGAGGATGTGCAGCATGGACCTTCTCTTTAAAGGCCATCAGAAGAAGGGGAGCAGGCCGCACCATCTCAGGCCACCCCAGACCAACAAATGGATCCAGGGCTAAGTTGGAGCACATGGTGTCCTTGGCTCTCTGCGACTGACGTCGGACATAGCTGTCCCTTATTATACATAGGCTGTAATTCTGTCATGCTGGGATCGTTTGAGCCATAAAGCAAATTAATGTGGTTGCTTGCGAACGGATGACAGGCGTGGACAACTTTAGTTATCAGTGCCAAAGAAGGAGACACTTCTGGCAACACATAAACTCATCACATAAAAGAAAGAAAAAATACCCTGAAGAAGATTGTTATATAAAAAATACGGGACTAGTATATCAATAAATAAGAAAATACAGATTTTGCTTTGACGTAGCAAGATATTAAATAACCACACGTAGAGTGCTCACACACAAAAGTACTGTCAGCTATATCGATATTACCTTTCTGAGCTTCTGTAAAAAAATTAAAATGATTTTAAGCCCAATCAATCAGGACAGTCAACAGTTAACAAGCATCTATTACACAATTTGTTCTGCTGCAATACCATCAGTGGCGACTGGGAAGAATTAGCTGCAAGGCGCCATGTCTTAGTCTTATAATGCATCCATGCTCACAAAGACTACCCATATTAAGTATAATCCAATATGTAAGCAAGTACATGTTGTACTTTTAAATACTGTCAGTGGTGCCAAATGTGTATTTATCTATGTCTTAAAATAGTTCCCACAACAATTGGTTTATTTCCTCGTGTTTGAGGAATGTTTACTAAAAACTGCAATGCCCAGCTATTTCAGGAAATGACTGAGCCAATTAAAATAATGCAAATTATATATTTGTGAGCTGTTCAATCATTTACTGTGTGTGAGACAGTGTTGAGAGACAGATATGGTCATTTCCTGGCATTTTTTAAAGAAGAAAAATACAGCCATATCCTTTATTAAATAAAAAATAAAAATTTCCCCTGCTCTTTCCTTTATTTCTTCCTTTCTTCCTCTCTACATTGTCATCTAACTTCTCCCTTCCACCCTTATTCTCTCATGTCTCACAGTCCCTCTCCAATATAATATTCTCCTTCATCCTTCTATAGTTTTTCTAACCTGTCCCCCTTCTTTCTCTCTCCCTCTCTTTCTCTCCCTCACTCTCGCCATTTCAGCTCCTGCATTCTTATCTCTCTGTTGCCGTCCTCAGTAATTATTATTATGTGCTGCAGAGATAATTCGAAAGCTGTGAGGAGAGAGAGGAGGAAAAAAAAGGGGATGAAAGAAACACTGGCTGTGGCTTCCTGGGCTGCGCTTCTCTTATCTGACCTTGGGCAGAGCCACTTATTGTTAGGCAAATCTCATGTGCAGCAAAATGGAGCGAGCGGCTGTGAGAGCGAGCAAGGCGGTGGTGGTGGGTTGGTGGTGGAGGGGTGGGGGTGTGGAGGGGGAAAAGGAGGGAGAGTGAGGAGGAGATGGATGGAGGTGGAAGGAGAGACGTCAGACAGTGACGGGTAGAAAGAGTGTTGTATGGAGCGATAGCAGGGACGGAGCGGCAAAAGAGTGAGATAGAGGTGTAAAAATGCAAAGAGAGGTATAAACAGGCAGACATGTTGACAGGCCAGAAGATGTGTTGGGACAGGGGGATAGGGAAATGAACGGAAGGTGTGCGTTTGAGACGGAACACGATGACGGAAGAGTGCGAAAGGAAAGCAGAAAATGAGGAAAACGGAAAAAAAACAAATAATATTCTCAACAAGTGAGAGGAGGGTTGTTTGATATGGTTGGGGTTGGGCGGGGATGGGGGGGGGGTCTATCCAGTTTTCATTGGCAAGTGAAGTAGACAATTTTGGCTTGCTCAGATAAACCCCCTCGGCTGAAGAGGAGTCATATGAAATCAATTCACTTTTTGTTTTCGAGGAGAGCATTCACTCCTCGCTCTACGTGCAGCTCTGGTTTGAGCCTTCGCTATTCACCGTTGACTGCATCACATTGACTGTGGCTGCTTATAATCTCCCCGCGACCTCTACTCATTGAACAAACGTTACACTGGCTTCACATGTGCATATAAGAGCAACTTCTGTTTCTCATGAAATGCTCTCATTGAACCCTTGAATTTGTTTTCATCTATAGATAAGAGGTGGGAGTTTCTCCAGGTGAGTTTGAAGTTAACAAGTCAGGCTTAAAGCTGCTCTATGGGCACGTACACTTGCGGGGGAGGGGGGGGGGCTATAAATTCCCATCAGTGATGTTCAGGCCCACGAGGGGCTGAAGTGTGGCCTTTTCCGCCGCCGCAGCTCAGCTTCCTTTAATTACAACCCATTCTGCAGGAACAACAGGCTGTCCTTCCACCAGATTTAAAACGACCTGCTCCTCGTAATTAATCGGCCTGCGTGTCCTTCACAAGGTGCGAAGTGTGTGTGTGTATGTGTGTGTGTGTATGTGTGTGTGTGTGTGCATGAGTAGGTGGGTGTGAATGTGTCGGTCTCTGCTCAGAATCACATGGTGGACATTATTTGCTTGTTGGTCAGAGGACAGCTCAGAATGTACAGATAAATATGACGTTTGTCCCAGTGATGGAGGAAGTATTCATATCCTGTACCAAAGTAAAAGTGGAAATACGACAGAGGAAGAATACTCACTTATCAGTAAATAAGTACCTATGCATCAAAAGTTACTCGTTCAAGGGGAATAATGAAGTCAATACAGTCTGTTTTAATATCATGTAAAGTTTGCTATTTTCTAATAAATCATTTCTTATATTGTTATTTGTCTGAGACATGCAATACCCACTGATCATCAGAAAAAACATTAAATGTAAATGAGCCAGAGCTGTAATAATGAATCAATTAAACAATCAAAAGACAATTAAATTGCAAGAATTTCAATAACCAATTAATCATCTCAGTACAAATACCAAAATATTTGATTATTTCAGCTCATATGAAGGATGTTACTTTGGGATCTGGGAAAGAAAAATTACTGACCAATTAAAAACTCTGTTTAGAGCATGCAACAATCAAATTATGATTCAAATCAACTGACCAATAATCAATCCGTTAATAAAATATGTGCAATCAATTATGAGCTTTATGAAGAACTGAGCCATCAGTGATAAACATTGTTAAACGTTGACAAAAGGAAGAGATGACACGCTGCTGTTTATATAAACACATGTGCATTATCAAAATGATGTTGTTCAAATCATCAAAACAGCATCTCTTAAGAACCAGGACATTCATCTGCAGATTAAAATAATCTATTGTAACACCAGTCTCAGAAAAACAGTCTATCACCTATACTCTTTACCTCCACAGACCCTGCAGCCAAAAAACTCACCTTTACATAAACATTCTGCCCAGCGACTGTAGCTCCACATTCACATGAACATATGTCAAAGTTGTGTATTGTCCTTGGAAAGTTCATCCAACCTGTGTTCCTCTCTCTGCGAGGACACTTGAGTTTTGTTAGAGCCAGTAACCACCCAATCCCCCTTCTGAAGGCAGCTGGCTCCTTTCCTCTCTACCCTGCCCCATCACTAAAGATGATTTCAGGTAACTCCGGAAAATATCCACACAGTGGAGTCTGGACTGTCTTTCAAGTGTGAGGAATGCAGCAGAGTTCAGACAGGGGGTGGTGCAGCAGACATAGGCAGGATTTTATGTATTATTCTGCTGCAGAAATCGTGTTCACAGCATATCGACACAAGCATCAGCTCTTATCAACAAAAACTCTCAAAATCCAGTCTTTCCAAGTTGACGACTTCGTTGGTGTCTTCCATGTTTATGACCTATCTTTTCCATCCTGAGATAATTGTATTCTTTATGTTTTCCTCAGTTTTTGACACACCCACACGTTAATCCTACAGAGGATCTGCTGCTGCAGGAGCTCACTCAGACATTATCCGGAGTTGGGGGATGGCAGAAGAAACTCCGGAGAATGTATGCTCTAGCGTACAGCCCTCCGGATAATGTCAGGGGATTATGCGATGTTCATTGCATGACTGATAGTAGCTTAAGACGTTTGTGGATGACCATGCATCTTGCAGACTTTTGACCCAAGGCAGTGGAGAAAAGAGAATCTGAAAGTTAAGCAGAACCTGGTAAGCTCTGACAATGTAATCAATTAATTGAGAAAATAAGGTAAGATATAAGATAAATAAATAATGCAAATAATTATTTTGCTAGCAAACAGAGGGAATAGATATCCCTACTCTTCATCTGTCACCAGATGTTTAAAAAGCAACTTAACAAATGTTAAGCAATCCAGTTTCAATATCTACTTTGTGAAACATACAGGGAGGGAAGAACAATCTCAGAAGGCTTAAAAAAAAAATTCTAACACCATTCAGCATTGGGTTCATGTACATTCTTTTTTGTCTTTGAGCCGAACAGTTGCCACTTTGGTTACAAATACGCAGCAGTTTCTCCGAGGCCACCTCAGCTTTCACACTAGTCTCACTAGTTGCCTTTTTCATATCCACCACTTCAATGTCAAAGCCACAGACTTCAAACTCACATGCCGCAGGTAAGTAACCAGCAGATTCAACAATAAGGAGGAGGTCGCGCATGCTCTCCACCATTTGGGTCTTAGGTGCAAATGTTGTGCACTGTGCTAGGAGAAAGGGCTGAAGTTGCACTACGGTATTAACACCTACACTCATTTGCATACTTCATAGGTGTCTCTCTGTGTAAGGTTGCATAATTATAGCAGAAAAAATGATTTCTTTATACTGAGTGCTGAGATTATATCTGAGACTCACCATCTATCTTCAGGATCCACAGTCCCACTGTCGGTATTTCGAAGTGACATTAGGTCCTGCGAGGGACCGAACCGGGAGTCGTAGGTGGATTTTGAAAGTAAAGGCTTGATTATCAATCAATCAATCAATCAATCAATCAATCAATCAATCAATCAAATTGTATTTGTATAGCCCATATTCACAAATTACAATTCATCTCATAGGGCTTTAACAGGGTGTGACATCCTCTGTCCTTAACCCTCAGCAAGAGTAAGGAAAAACTACTAAAAACCCTTTTAACAGGGTAAAAATATGTAGAAACCTCAGAGAGAGCCACATGTGAGGGATCCCTCTCCCAGGACGGACAGAAGTGCAATAGATGCCACGTGCAGGAAAACATCATCAAGATTAAAGTCTTCAAGATTAAAGATTAAAGTCTCTAGCAGCATTTGATGAGGGTAAGCATCCCGAAGGACAACCCCAACATGACATGCCAAGCAGTCCCACTGCAATCACAGTCCATGGTCAGCAACCAGCAGGACCACGATCCACCATCCAGACCAGAATGCCACTCCAGTCCTCAGTCACCGTCCACCACCACCCACCACGAGCCGCCGCTGCGGTCCTGGTCCAATGCCCGTACCCGATGCCAAGGCGACACAGGGTCCGCCACCACCACCACGATCAGCCCACACGACACAGAATCCGCCACACAGGGTCCGCCACCACCACCACCACGATCAGGCCACACGACACAGAATCCGCCACACTGGATCCACCACCGCGACCCCCTGTGCGCGATCAACAAACCGCAATCCATGGTGCGGCCGCAGAGGCCCTGGATTATGACAAAACAAATGATTTAAAATGATTATAACAAAAAGCACGCAATAAAGTTTTGGGCCCATAAAAATGTGAAATTAACAGACTCTAAATACCTGAATAAACCAACTGACCAACACACAGAACCAGAGAGGAGATGCATACTTTCTTACCAGCACAATTACAGGCACACAGGGAATTAAGTAAAACACATTAATACACATATATCTAAACTAAATGACCCAAATCCCCCACTTGATGTGGTGGGCATGTGTTCTGGCCTTGCTGGCACTTCCTGTATTTAAGACCACTGATCCCTGGTGCAAGGAAACCATTACATCACCAGTAGAACAGAAATCAGAATTAGAATAACTCAAAATAAATCATAATCGTGTTATTATACAAGCAGACCAAATGTGCACGGTAATAGAACTAATCAACTTCATACAAACACAAAAGTATATGTCACCCTTAATGCATTTTTGTTTATGTGCTATATGGCTGTAAATGGTTGTCAAAATGTGCATGTGGATTATTAACTTTTATTGTTGATGTGTGGCTACAGTTGTGACCAGCTCCTGAAGGGAAACAGGGGGCTCTGTTCGAAGTTCAAAAGTCTTCTTACTTGCACCTCTGAAACTCACTGTGCCTTCTGGCTAAACACAGAATTAAGATCAGTGTATCGAGTCCCTGCACCAGGCCAAGAAACAATCCACAATCGACTGGAAGACCACAAATTAGACTGTTTTGAAGTGGATCTGTTAAGTTGATTTTGGACCAGACCAGGCTAAAAGCCAATTCTTGCTTCTATGTCAAAGCGACGCCGTAGGTACAAATGTGGCCAAAGCACGGGGGAGCATTCATAGTTGTGGGTTGGTGAATGTGACTCGTGCCGCAATTACACCACCGAAATGCTGGCTGCGGTAGATTTTCAATTCTGGTGTTGAGTGTCTTTCAGTTTCTGGTCTTCTTATTTACAAATTTGCTGGCGTCTCTGTTTACTTCAAAACAATGGCGAGCAGGGCCGGTCTTTCCTACAGGCGACATAGGCGGTTGCCTAGGGCGCCACTCAGATGGGGGCGCCAAAAACTGCGCCGAGCAAAAAAACATAAAAAAAATAAAATATATACATTTTATTTTTTTGCTAGGCAGATTTTTTTGCGCCCCCCTCTATATGTGGTATGTCCCGAAGTATTGTATTTAATTACTTTGACAGTATTTTAAGTAGTGTCATTAGAGAAATCAGTGAATGACAGCAGCACCCCGTCCTGTCTCTTTGGGGGTTCCGCCCACTTCCCAGATAGAGGTCTGGATGAGGAACTGAATGCTCCGTGTTGTTCCTGCTGCTGCTTCCTAGCTGTATTCTACAGGTTAAGCCTGAAACATGCTTCTGCGTCTGCGTCTGCGTCTTTTCGCGCCGCTGTGGCGCAAGACTCGTTTTCATTCATGCTTCCCCAACCGTTGCGCGTCTTACAAAGCAATTCCGCGCCAGAACACTAGGCGGAGTAATGCTTTTTGTCGAGACGACCTTAGAGACGCCTTCTTTCTTCTTTGTCGATTGTTTATTTACATAGCCACTGCGGCTCCTCGTAGCCTTTTTCTGGCGGACAAATCCGCCAGTCAGTGACAGGTTATACAAGTGATCATACTGTCGGATATCTTCTGCCAAGTGCTCTTCTATTTGGTCCATATTCGTTCTTCTAAATCTTCCGTGATTTCTGCCGGTGTTATGGCGCATGAAACCGGAAATGCAGCCCCAGAAGGGATGTAGAGCAGACCAATCACAGCCTTGCGGGCTGAGTGAGCTTGCGGAGCTTTGCCGTAAATTTTAGAAAAGGGGGTCGACACCCGTCAGCACGTAAGGAGGGATACATAAGCACGTAAGGGACCCGGAAGGGCTCTTGCGCTTACGGGCCCGTGAAAACGCAGAAGCATGTTTCAGGCTTTAGTAGTGAGTGAGAGTCTCCTACGTTAGCCCCTAAAGCTTCGCTTGATCACCACGGGTGTCATTGAGACGTGTTGATTGGTGAAAACTTAGAAACTCCGCTGGGCAGTGAGGGGAGACACTCGCGCACTAGGTGGGCGGGCTACATTCGCCTGTATAGGTGTTTAATTTACCTGCGCGTCGTCTTGCAGGCGGGTCGCGATAGTATATTGTTTACTTTACAGTGTGTAGTTCAGCTCCGACACATACAGACTCTGTAATTCATGTATTGTTATTGTGCCTTATAAAGACCAGTTATAAGCTAATGTTCAATAGGTCTTTATTTTAAATGTTTATATTTCTTTGAGTGATAATGTATATTAAGATGTTTGGAGGAAAGAGACACCATAATAATTGAATGTATGTTTTATGCACTTTAAAATGCAGTAACACTCAGAGAAATGCTTGTACTTGAAATTGTGTTTAATTTAAATAAGATGCAGTCCGGATGAGGAACTGAATGCTCCGTGTCGTTACTGTAACGACACGGAGCATTCTACAGAAATACTTTGTTGCTGTGGTATCAATCTCGGCAAAAATCGAGGTACGAACCTCCTTGGTGAAAGAAATAATTTTATAATAAGTTTTCGTGGGGGGGGGGCGCCAGGAGTGAAGCTTGCCTAGAGCGCCAAATGTGCTAGGGCCGGCCCTGATGGCGAGTGTTACTAAGCGGATCGGATAGGAGTTGGAGCTGATAGATGTTGAAGGGTAATTACTTTTCCTCAAATAACTGCAACGAAAAACAAATCCATGGTCCGTGTTTGTTTCTTCAACTCAATTCAAAAATGGCGGTGAGTATTCCGGAAATGCGATGCTACCAAGCAGACCAATCACAGCTCTTGCCGTCTGTGTCGCCTTGATGCGTGATAACATATTTGGGGAGGTGCACGTCAAGGAACGGCATAGGGTTCTGCGTAGGGTACACCTCTATGCGAAGGCTACGGCATAGCTTTGACGTAGAGGCATGAATTGGCCTTGACTGGTTACCCCTATTTCCAGCTGTTGTGCTAATAAGGCTATATCCACACCACAACAGTTCAGCCACATGACTGCTGCTACGTTTACAACTGGCGTAAAGCTGTGTTTTCAAGCACCTAAAACTGAGAAGTTTGGAAACACTGCTCAAACTGTTTTTCTTTGAAAACTCTGTGGCTCTGGTGTCTAGTGTGGACAGGCAAAACCTGTGACAAATGGAAACGATGACTCAGTCACCAACATTCAAACCCACGGAGCACTTGATTTGCTGTACATATGAGAGTTGCCACTTGCTTCATCGTCTTCACCACCATCATCTTCACCGTTATTATTCCCTTTGTCATTATCATCTTCACCACTGATGCCATCAACAGCATCGACCTCCCATGACCTCTCGCCCTGCAATCACCAATCTGTCCTCTGCTTCTCTGCCTCCACACTCCCCAAATCCCCCCCCCCCTTTTCTGGTCCCCCTCTCCCTGCAGTCGACCCCTGCTGGCTGCTCAATTCAGCTTCTTTAACCGAGGAACAAACAAACAAAACACCCTGGGGTAATGAGGCCACCTCTGGGAATAGACACATTGAAAGGAGCTGTGCGTATTGATGCAGGATTGACCGTTATTGAAGGAAAGGGAGAGAAAAGGGGGAAATGGGGGAGATATGGAGAGCGGCACTCTGATCTGATGGAGTGGATTGAGCTGTCTGCCGCTGTTGTGGTTAAAAAAAGGAGGTGACAAAACAAAACCCTGATCAGTGACTCGGGCAATAAGATAACCACCCTTCGGGCTATTGTGGTCGGAGTAGTGGCCTGGGTTTAACTTGGGCATTCCCACACTATGAACAGGATAGTGTGTGTTGTGATGGAGGGGTGGCGTGACCAGGGTGACCCATGGGTGTAGAGCAGCGGTGGCCCTCATCAGCTCACATGATGACTGCAGGCAGACGGTTTAATTCAGTCGCACGCAGCGGGAACACTGAAGCACCAACCCAGCTGACACGGACTCCGATAATTCATTAATACATTCAAATGCATGGTGAACGTGATCAAGAATTCATAGCAGAGAGGCATGAATACGATCAGGCGGCACTTTTTCATACTTGCAGCAGTGCACCGCATGTTAAATTCATCTTGTGATTCATTAAAAGTTGTTAAAAAAAGAGGATGTTTCTCAAGATTTATTTTTTCTTATCTTGTTTTGTCTCGGTTGTATGGAGTAATTCTTAACACTAAAGTCTTCTTCTCTCACTCTTAATGAGAAAGACACGTGCCCTTTTTTTGAGAAGAAGACTCAGAAGAGGTCACCTACGGAGCCACCCACAACTACAGCGAAAAGACTCTAAATATAATCCACTGTTGTAATGAGCTGCCGCGTGCTCGTAAAAAAAAAAGTCTCACGTTCCTTTAATCAAACAGAACTGATCAAGTAATTGTTTATTTGAAAAGATAGTAGCTCAAGTATTGGTATCGCTTGTTGCAAAGCTAATTAACCTCCTCCTACGGTGCCTGTTTCATTTTCTTTCCCATTTAATTCTTTATGTGTACTTCAGATTCGACCCTCTTGGATTAGAGGAGTCATAATGTTCTTTTTTCTCTTTTCTGTTGTTGCAGGGAGCGTCTATCATCAAGTGCTGCTCTCTTGCTAATACAGAGTAAAGGTGTTGATGGTAAAATAAACAGCTGAGACATTAGGGGATAAGTACATAGAACAACATATAAAGTACTTGTTTAAATTGATAAAACAATTTTTTTTTAAATTGTACTATCAATATCATAGACCTTAGGCTGTATTAAGATGGATTTGTCTCCAATTCGTATTGCTATCAAGCAATGAAACAAGAATATCTTAGGTTGTGTCCAAATCCTGTGTCATTCACTACCCCATACTCTATGACCCTTCTATGTAGAGGACTGTATAGTGAGCTCATTGGCAAAGAAAACAACAAAAAACTCTTTCAGGTACTATGGGTATTTTCTCTGCATGGTTAACTACGTCAGTTCATGGGGATTATGACTTACAACAACAATCTCGGCCAGTGAAAAATTCCATAAAAATATAGTACTTATTATATTATACATAGTATTTTTACTTTTAGGTAAAGCACATTGAATGTTTAGATTAAGAGATAAACTTGATGTAATGAGCTGCTCTGCTCTTATTAAAATTTTTTACTGCCACTGTCATAAAAAAACAAAACTGCGGCATCGGAAATATTAGGGACGTACACTAAAACTATTTTTAAATCCTTCAGTGAAAATGCCTGAAGATATAAACCTGTCTGTCTTTATCCTCACGATAATTCAGATATTTTTGATAGGAATTATCAATAAAGTCACCAGAGAGAGAAGGTTGAGAGGTTCTGCAATTTTTCTTCTGTCAATGCTGCGAGCCCAATGCATTATGGTATACATGGCTCGGTTAGTGACAATCGGTTGTACACTACTCTCACGATGCACTGTGGGATACAACGAGTCCACTATATAATTATTATAATATACATTAATTTTATATTGTTGACGAAACATTCTGAGAATGTTACAACCGTAAAGTCACTATATAGTGATAAATGAGTGATTGCCAACACAGCCTCGAGCGCTACCATCTTGCACATTCAGAGCCGGAGTCTGTACAGCAACAATTGAGGGATAGAGCTGCGGAGACAAATTCCTGCTGATATACGCTCATTATATGACTCTCAGTTTATATACCCTCCAAAAAATGAATTGACGTTATCTTTAACTGCTAAGTTTGGGCACTGCCCCATCCACCAACACGGAGGAGATATAATTTACACCGAGCTGTGATTGAAACTAAATAAATGAGTAAACGCCGGCCCGTCCGTCAACCTGGCCTATCAATTAAACATGACGACACATTCCTGAAATCAGAGAATAAACTGAATGGGATTTGTTGCTATTTTCTCCATAAAATGCTATACTGCTGTGTAGCGTCAGTGATGCGTCAGTGAAGTCCTAACTCTCACTAAGCAGCTCATTAAACTGCTTCAGGAAGAGAATGTGAACTCGCTCACATCTGAAGGGGTTTGTCACTCACTTCTGACAACTGTGTCGGAAATATATCGATTTTGTTTTTCCCCTTTACATATTGAGGAGAATCCTAAGAGACATCACGAGCCAATAAATTGTAGCCTACGCACGTGGCCTCGACTGTTGTGAGTGTTTCTACTTGTGTGCTGGTGTGTGTCCCTGATGCTCTCTGAATACACCACCAGAATTCTCTACCCTAAAAAATCTGAGGTTAACATTTAAAATAGAGTAAACATACTGTCATGTTCTTTCAGTCACTTTAGGAGCACAATCTTATTTAACTGCACTTGTTGCCCTATCGCATCCATAAAAGAGTTGAATTATGTTTTAGTTTCTCCAGGTGGATTTTGATGTAGGAGAGGTGACCGCAGGAGAACTCATTAAACACACAATCGCTCACTTTCTTTGCTTTCACATGGTTTGTAGTGACTTTACTTGAAGAGATCTTATAATAAACGTATCTTTCCACCTGATTAGATGCTACGAAGATTGTCAACCATCCAGCACAATTTTTATTTTCAATATTCTTCCCAATTTTATGAGCTGCTCCGTAGAATTGCATAACAAGCTGCCCAAAGGTTTCACTTCTGTTCACTCCCGAACATCTGGCAGCAGCTTTAAGGCTGAAAATACTGATCAGATCAATAAGTCCCTCATGCAGCATAAATGACCATGTACAGTATAAGTCGCCGGTGTACCAACACTTGGCAACCATGAGTGTAGTAGCAGACCTTTGTCCTTTTGGTATCGATAAAACTGGCTTCAGACTCTGGTGAGTCCGTGTGAGATTACAGCAGGAAAATGTCCGGAAAATTCACAGCAAGCCACTGAGCGCATTGATGGTTTTTAGAGCAAGCTAAAGACGCAAAATAAAGCTAAAAACAAACAAAACGAATACAAATATCTGAAGACGAAAAAGAACAGCCCTACACATTGTAGGACGCAGACGAAGATGTCAACTTGGAAACATAATAAGAATTGAAAGCTTTTGGTTATGAGAACTGACACCGGTGTCGATGTGCTGTTGTCAAAAACACATGATGTCTGCAGCAGTAGCCAGAACATGACATTTAAATTCATACGTGGTGCTTTTTGTGTGAAGTCTATATACTAATCAGGACGGGTTGTGCCCTGAGCAATATTGGCTCTGACTGCTAGAGATGTGGACCAGGCACCGTTTGGTTAGAGTAAGGCACAAAAGTTACTGAGGTAGATTGTGGTTTGCGTTAAAGCAAGTACTTCCTTAAAGGTACAGTGTGTAGAATTTAGTGACATCTAGTGGTGAATTTGCACCATTTGCACCACAAACATGAAGAAGCACCTGTGTTAGCCTTCGGTAACAACGGCTGAATAAGGCAATAAAAACTGAGTAGGTGGCCTCCCTAGTGAGGACCCGCTCCTGATGTATATATAAAGTGTTTAAATACAAAGGGCTTGTTCTAGAGCAGTGGTTCTCAACCTTTTTTCAGTGACGTACCCCCTTCGAAGAAAAAATTCTGCAGAGTACCCCCTAACCAGCGCAAAGCATTTTTGGTTGAAAGAAAGATGTAATGTGTTTATTAAGCCTTGTAACTAGACACATTCAAATTTAAATCTCCATCAATGTCCATAACATTGCTCATTTGTAGTGGTCTCTCTTGAACTATTTGGAAATAAAAAGATATAAAAATAACTAAAGACTTTTATTATTATCTCAATATAAATAAAGATTTGTTCACCTCAAAATAATTATCAACTTAAAGTGAACACTTTTGGGATCATAATAAAGATATGTTCTCAAACTGAACTCATTAACTTAATTATAGCTAAACACTTCTTCCCAAAAAAAAAATCATCAACTTAGTTTTAAATAAAAGATTAGCTCAAACATATTTTTTAAATATTTATCATCTTAAAATATCTTCTTTAAGGATCGAAAAGAATACTGACAGGTAGCATTTTTCCGTTTGTTTCGGGGAGGCTTTTCGCATCGTGTCTTGAGATGACCTGAATTCAGAAAGTTTCCTCTTAAAAAACTCAGGTGGCTTACCAACATGACTTTCATGTTTTGTCTGGAGATACCGCTGAAGATGTGGTGGCTTAATGCCACTGTTGGCTAATCTCTCCCCACAGAAAAAACAAAAAGTGTAAATAACCCAATCTATGTTAATGTTAATATTGGTGAAGTGTCTTTCTGTTATTTTATTATTAAATATTTGCTTGCTTTAAGGTCATACAATTTCATTTCCGCTTTTGTATTACATGCTTTTATTTTGAAAGGGTACCATTAGAGACGCGGACTTCTTGTTATGAATCATTAACTTCACAACGGAAAACTTTTACGTTTTAGCGCCCCTCCGAAGAGGCACAAGCTCTCACGGTGTTGTTTAGGGAAGGCTCTCTGCTCTGGTTTCGCCTTCTTAAGAACTTGTCCCTCCGTGTTTCAGCAGTATTCCTGCTGCACTTCAACTCGACTCCATTGTTGACATTTTCAAGGCAGGTGATGACAGGTGATGACAGGTGGCGTGTGCCATGTTGGGTCAAACCATCGGTATGGGGGAGACTTTGTTTTTTTAGGATAATTAAATTGAAAAGCCTACTGAATATAAAATTTAGTTCATTAACTTACACTTATATTTTATTGAATATTTGTTAAATAACAATTTTTCAAGGATTTTTGAATGGATGCTAATTTTAAATATATAAAAAAAAAATCTCAAGTACCCCCTGGAGTATCTTCAAGTACCCCCAGGGGTACTCGTACCCCCATTTGAGAATCACTGTTCTAGAGCAAAGAAAATAACAATTTGTACAATTTAAATGAAACACCTGTGAAAACATCACAAGGCTTATCTTATATTCAATCGCTTCCAATAGATCCCTTTCACCTATTACTTACACACTGAACCTTTAAGGTTAGAGGACTTTCATCGTCATGGTTACATAAAAATAAAAGGTGGATGAGGTTGTTGAGCAGAAACAATCATTTGTCCCTGAGCTCATCCAATCATCCCAATCTTCTCACAAAATGTTGACGCTCTTTACGTCACTGGGCTTCCTCCTTCCAACACCATGGGTCATTATAAGCAGCTTGAGCAGACGACCTATGGGGTCATTTTTTCTTAGAGGGGGATGGTCTCAATCAGATCATTATCTGAGTCGTTTTAGTTGAACAAGGAATTATTTCTGTTGATTCCATTTTTCAACAAATCGCATTATGTTCCAAACACTGATGGAATGGAATGTACCTAAAGCAAGATTCACACAGCTCTGATTAGCTCCGCAGCCAATGATGCCGATAATTGTCATTCGTAGAAGAAAATTTCATTATGTTTTTGTTTTTTTATATATTATTATCTTTGCACATCCCAGAAGTGTTGGCGTTTGCCTTCCAACTGAAAATACAATTGTCTGTTTATTAAACTGCGACATTTATTTGAAAATGAGTAGAAAGAATAAACTGATCGGGACCACACGGCTCTCTACCTGTTTTTACTCTGATATCATGTCCCCTGAAGCCAACTTTAATTAGATGGGCTGGCTTTTGTTGTGTGTCGGCTTAAATTCAAAATATTCTCTCTATCGAAGTGAATGCTGCTGATAACCATCTTAAATGTGTGAATAACAAGATGCTGTTGGGATTTTATCCAGTGCTCCATAAACAACCGAACATAAAGGAGTGGGGGGATGACATCGTGGTGCTGTGTGGCGCTGAAGGCCGGAGACCGAGTGAAGGGCAGCTGCCAATGCTGGAACCTGTGTGACAGTTGTAAATGACTGGCCCGATCGGCTCCTTGTAGTAATTATCTAAATGGGCTCATTCAAAACCTCTTCATTGTGGAATCAGTTAATTAATTAGCTGTTTCACTGACAGGATAATGGTGAGAGCATGCTAAATAGATTAGTCTGGAACTTGATTTATCGTCGCGCGGCACCCCCCACCCGACTCTGTTTATCGCCAGACCTCGCGGCCCCCCCCTTCTCTCTCGCTCTCTGTGTTTTCCTCTTGTCTTTATGGCATCTATAACAGCCACCCACCTACTTGCCGAGAACCAACCCCCCCCCCCCCCCCCTCACACACACACACATAAACACACACTCACAACTCGATACAAAGCCGCTGAGCTGATAAGGCCAAGAAATTTGGACCCAACAATGTTGCGAGGTGAAGAAAGTGATATCTAGCAGAGCAGGTGTTCAGCTGTAGCAGTGTGCGGGGGAATGAGCACACGGAGAATCATGTACGTTCAAGCTCATGAGGCAGCTGCGTCACATTTCACTGAATGTACAGATCATTATCACGCATGTTTATTTTGCCAAGGGATGGGACAATGCATTCCTGATGATCTACCTGTCAAATTACGTTTCCATCATTCGGTTTGTTTACGAAAACACAAGGCAAACATATATATATTTTTCATCATGTGGCATGTCCTGCATATGTACTGCTTGAGATCTACCTACTAATCCCACAATCATCTGTTTGTCTGTCTGCATATGGAACACATATCTCCCGAACCATTCATCTTCTTGACCTCACAATGGTTATGTGTATTTCTTATGGTCCAGGGAAGTGCAGCGTCAAGTTGGATACACAATATCACTTTCATATTTTGAAAAATCTTCAAAGCAATTAAACCAGGTAGGAAGAAAATAAAGTTTTCCAACTTCACTTTTCACCACAGACTGTTTATAGAACAACCAACAACAATAAAAAGTGACAGTATATTATAGAACTGTTTGAGGAGGACTTAATAATGACAAGGAATAATTCTGAAGTAGCTCTGGAGCATTAACACAGGACTAGAGAATAGTCCATTTCCAACAAGCCCCCTCTCTCTCTCTCTCTCTCTCTCTCTCTCTCTCTCTCTCTCCCTCTACCTCTCTGTTTTTACAGGTTTGAAGGATACCTGGTTCAAAATGTGATATCAGTGGTCATTTCGCTCACATTGTTTTGTAGGTGGAAATATAAAATAACTGAAGGGTCTAGAAACCAGATTTCATGACAGGGACTTGAGAACAGATCCATATTAAGGCCCTTATCATGTAAGATGATATGATGCTTTTTATTATATTTACTGCTCGCCTCAAACTACTTTTTATTTCCATTAGTACAGAGTATATGACACAGTAATATAAACTCTCTCTGACAGCTGCTGCCTTTTGTCAAATTCCATATATACAGTATCTTTCACTGCAATGAATAAAGCCAGATTCCATTGGATTGTGTGTTTTATTCACTATGTATCTTATTTTATATATTCCTGTTTTTAAATCAACCTATTTTCAAGTATTCTTATCTCACTGTTTTGGTTTTATATCTGTCTTACACAATTAAAGTTTTGTTAATTTTCCTCAGAGGAAATACTTCCAGACAAGAATGTCGACATCTGCTATTCTGCAAAACCCTGAATTACATTTTGCAGTTATTTTTATAACCAAATAACAACACTTGTATGTCGGAGTGGTTGGGGAAAGAATGACGTTATGGAAAATTACCTTCCGTACAGTATGGTTAAAGATAAACTGTGACAACCTGTCATAAAACACATAGGTTTAAAGTTTGTCTGTGATTGGACCAAAAATAAAAGTTCGAAGATGTCTCCCACTGCATCCCCATTATATCTCCCTCTACTTGCGTCACCCATTCTAACAGCACATCCATGAAAGGCTAGAATGCTGTCACTCTCCATGTTACATTTAGTTGTTCCCATCCACTGGTGAATTATGCAGAAGAGTTGCAGTTGGTGTCTCTCTGTCTTGGGCATCTGAGTTTGATATGAAAGTCCCTCAACGTAGGTACTGTTGGTTGGTTCTTTATCTATAACCTGACCTTTGGCACTCCTTAAAGAGAGAATCGAGTATCTGTGAAATTTAGACAGGCACTGTTCTCTTGTACAGATATAAAATGTAATATACCATATACACAATATATAGTGGCATATAGAGTAATGTGAAAGGATGGTCACAAATAGTTTCTTTGGTAGAAAGTATCTTGAAGTTGGGCGAACCAACTGTTTTAATGCTATTTTATTTCCCTCGAGAAATAAGCCACTAAAGCTCCAGCAGCTTGACCGCGGCAGCTCCAGCGCCTACAGAGTGAGAATATATCAATTCATTCAAATTGTGTTGCATGGAAACAGCTTGGGAACAAGTTTAATTCCTGCGTGTGTTGACATTACCCAGTTCTGAAAAAGAAAATAAACTTGGACGCATTTAAAGCGTTTGTAACTTATTATAAAAAATAAATGAAAACCCTGTGCATTCGTTTATTTTCTGAAAAAAACCCCTCATATTGCCAGTTCCCCGGCTACAAAAATGTGAGAAGTATAAGTTATCATTGCATAATCAAATCACACAGTATTATAAAGAATGCATTTTGCATATTCTTTGTATACACTATATTTATAAAAAGTGTGTTTATTCTTTGCGTTTTCAGAGTTGTTGCTCAAGTGGAGGGTGCACAATTACTACTCATCCACTTATAAACAGTAGAACAAATATTTTTTCATCTTCAACTGCTCGCCCCTCCTCACTTTAGTCTTTAGTGTGTTAACCTGTGAATTAGCAGATCACAACTCAAATTAATTTCATTGAATTGGACTCAATGTGCTCTGTAGTCTGATGCTGCATCAGAAATGATAAAGGTGTTTGGAGTGCACCTTCATTCAGTGATAATAACACATATACACAAACAGAGTAATGAGCTGACGTTTGTATTGAAAACACTCAAATAACAAACTAATATTCAGTTTACAGGGGAAAAAACAGAGACATTTATAAATTAATGTAAAATCAGACAGTTGAAGGCACTTGTGTTTTGAATGACACGTTGGGTTAACTGTTGGCCAACTCTTATTTAAAAAAAAAACTCAAAATTAGTCCTTCTAATGTTTTTATGTGTCAGTTGTGATAAGCACAGAGAAATAAAAACACCCACACATCAGATAAGCACAGAGTCACATGAGGCAAATGAAAAAAAAAGAAAACCAGGAGGACGTGGGTTGTCAGGGTGCGGCGTTTCGGGGGAGGATGGGATTATTGCGACACAGAAAGAGTGTGTTGAAAAAAAGAAGGTGTTATTGAGAGCACTGGAATCACTTGATTAATCAAGAAAGAGAGGCAGAGCTCTCTCCTGCCGATGTCCAATCAAAGCTGGAGCAGCTCCGGGTGCTGCACGGCGGGCCAAATCCTCTTGTTGCTCCACCAGGAGCATGAAAGCCAGGAGGGGAGTCTCCTTTTGTCTGCACAAAGGCAACCCTAACGCGCTTTCACTGCGACAAGGAATGGGAGGGCTGTTTTGGGGGGGCTGAAAAACAGCCAACAAGAGGTGTGAATAAGATGCCCATTCATCTCCCGAGCTTTACACTAATTCCCCGACCGTCTCCTTTTCTTTCCTTCGTCTGCTCCGCCACAAAACAACAAACAGCGAGAGGGAGTGAAAACACTAGGATCTAGGGGGCTTAGAGCAGACGTGTAATCCCTGCCACTTCTGACCCTCCATCGGTGTGTAAGTCCCTGACCTCCCCATTGAGGTGCTGGGATGTGTGACTAAAGGACGGGTGACCCTCCCGCACACACATTTGCACTCATACACACACCCTATTGCCCCCAACGCAGACCCTCACTCATACACCCCACACTCCAGGCCTTTCAAAGAGCTGAGCTCAGGAATTCAGGCTTTGGAACACCTCTGCGGCACTGAAAAGAGTGAGTCTGTGAGGAGTCTATAAGTAGGGCCAGGCCTGATCGTGTTTCTTTTCTCCACCATTTAATTCGTCTTTAGAGGCCATCTCGTTAACACGATCTTCCCTCGCTTTTTCCTTACCTCCATCCCCTCAACGAAAGACCCCCCCTCCTCCCTCCTTGCATCTTGCCCAACTTCAAAGGTCCCTGCCAGCCGAGGAAAGAAAGTCACCTCTTTCTTCCATTCAGACTCTTCTCGTCTCTTCTCGCTCCTCTTTTCTTGCCGTGGCTTTCTCTCTCTCTCCTCTCTCCTCGTCTCTCCCCCTAGAGCGGCCGCCGAGAAATCATCTCACTTTCTGCCGATGCTTTGCATTTGAAAAAAGGAGTAATTAGCCGGAGGCCAGGAGGAGGGGGCGATGGGGCTGAGCGACTGAGGCGTTGAAGGGAATAGAGAGGAAGAAGAAGATGCCGCCCCCTCTTTGCTCTCTGCCCAAAACCCAGCCGATCCCACCCTATAGAGGTCTCTGTCCTTCTAGCTGCACATCCTGCTGCACCTGATGTGAGCTGATGAGAGCTAGCAGTCTGTAGGACTGAGGGGGGCTGAATAGAAGCCCACGAGCATGCAAGCAATTTTAGCCAATAATAGGAGCCCGAGTAAGGTATATTAAGTAGGCCCTGTATATTTTTGCAGCAGCCCTGGCTGCAGGTTGACATTCGTGTTTTTGGGGAGCGATGAAAAGCAAGAAAAACAGCAGTGAAAGAGACTTGTGTATTTTTTTATTTTTTTTTTAAGTTACATGCCTGGATTATATAGTGCCATTCTGTCCTAACATTGTCAAATACCAAAATCCTATCACTGTTATCTTGGTTCAGCGTATTTCATTTCAAGACCCGGTGCAGTCCCCTCTGTGTTGCTTCAATTCATTCACTGTGTGACAGTCTATTTCAATAATCTACATGCGTATAGCCATAAGGCAGAGATAGGCTCAGCCCAAGCATATCTAAAGGTGCAGTGTAATCCTGTAATATGCAGAGTAGTGAGGAAAATTCATTCTTCCCTCACGCCCATCGGGGTCTTAAGCCCCCTGATGCAGCTGATAGGGATCCAGCGTTATCTCCACAACACAGAGCAATTTAGCACACTCACCCCACTGCTCTCATGCGCACCCACACACACACACGCACACACACCTCCACGCATGTAAAACCACAATTCAACCCCATGACCACCTTCAGCACACGCACACACACACACATTTGCACACAGCTGCCTCACTTCAAAACGAATATTCAAATGCATGCACACTGGGTCTCCCGCCATGTTTCTGTCTCTGTATCCCACTCAAGCTGCAGCGCACACACATGCACACACAAATCTCCTCATTTACTCTCTTTTCTTCGACTCAAATAAATAGGACGCCACAATGACAAACAGAGACATGGTCATCCTTAAGAGACATCTTGGCTTTTGTTCCATGTTCTTGAATTGCGCTCAAAAACAGAGGAACTCTTGGGATTTTATTTTTGAGTTTATAAAGTAGGAGAGGGAAAAAAAAGTAAGGTAGAGTGAGGAGAGGAGAGGAGAGGAGAGGAGAGGAGAGGAGAGGAGAGGAGAGGAGAGGAGAGGAGAGGATGGCAGAGGAGGCCCTGGAGAGCCTGAGGGCTTATCCAGAGGAGAAGATCAGGGGACCTGGATGTTGGTTTAGTCTGGCTCTCTCTGTTTGTATTGTCTGATTTGGTTGCTGTTGTTTACTCGACCTCATATCTGTATTTTATCTGCTGAAAAGTTGTCTGTTGCTCTGAATCTGTTTCAATTGTTCTGCTTCTCCTGCCTTAAGCATTTCAAGGATGCCACACTGTGCAGCCCTCCAACTTACGCTCTACCACACAGGCTTACGTTTATTCCAACGGCTTTACATTTCAGTGATAATTCTCCCTGCTCGTGCATAAATCAATATGTGGTTTGTTTTCTAGAAGCTGACATAACTTGGCACATGAGTGAGGATGAGTGCTGATCCTTGGTATGGGCGCATGTGGGCCATGGTGTTAATTCTTAGCACTGTAGATCCTGTGGTGTTGATTGTGTCCCGTGTTGACTCTGGAGAAGCGCCGCTTGTTGATTCGGTTGTGTACATCTGCTGTCAGGGCCCCCAGTGGTGGCCTGCTAAACGGGAAGAGCCTGTCTGGCGGGGCAGGGTTGTTTGTCTGCTTCCAAACATATTGATCTCCTGCAGAAGGGAAAACATTAGCGATAGCGCTGCACAGGCTGGGCTGGAGGTGGGTAAATAGCTTTGTCAGGTCTGGTGAGCCGTCTCTGCCTTGTAGGAAATGAATAGCAGGTGTATTTGCTCAGCATTTGCAGGAGGGAATCTCCTGCCAGGCTGACAGGGCGGCCACGGAGATGGGATGTCGCAGCAGACCCACCCCCCCGTCCTTCCCTTACCTTTTCTAATTTTTAATGTGTATGTAAGATCGTTTTTATGAGGATGTGTCTCTGGATGTCCCTGCAAATAGATCCAGTATTTTTTTATTTTTCCTATTTTCTTCTGCTTCCTTAAAAAAATATGAATTCCCAGGTGCGAATGTTATTTCTCACGATCAATTCAACAGATTCAATTCTTTTTTCTTATTTCGCCAATTCGGAATTTTGTGAAAATCATTTCCCATTTTTAGGCTTGATCGCTCACGCTGAAGGAATAAAATCCCAGAAGTTAATTAATCGTCTTTGCACATTACTTCCATTTAAACACGCACACCCACACACACACACACACACGAGACAGACAGACGGAGAAAAAGAAGGAGTCCAGGGTATGAATATTTAACAGTAGCCTCTTGCAGCACAGAGCCTGCAAGTCATTGTCAAATAGGACTTAATCTTTTCAATTTCTGGGTGCAAATATTCACACTGGCCACTGTTTGTTGCTCAGATTAATGAGGCTCTCTGCCCATAATCCTCTGCTGCTAATTCAAGTGGCCGCCGGTGCGGTTAGCCAGGGGAGGACGGGATGCTGAGAGCACATACACAGCCGAGATTATTCCACCAGCGCCACCACCCCCACACACCTCTCCATGCCTTCTGCTTCCACCCTTCTTTCCCTGACCAGCCTTCCTACTTTGCCGTGCTTTGCTGAGTCCAGCTCAATTCACAGACCCAGACAGATCCCCCCGGCATGCAGCTGACCAATGGAAAAGCTTCCATATATATATATATATATATATATATATATAAGTAGATTAATGCATTATTTATGATGATGGCTGAAAAGAAAATTAAGGAGGAAAACACTGAGAGTGACTGGGATTGACGATTTGATCAGGATCATGAAATCCTTTCTCTCATGTTTGTTCAGGCGACATCTTATAGAGAGAATTTTGTAATCGTCATTTTACTCACGTAAACAGTGGTAATCCAGCAGGATTTTTGCCCAGTCAGCTTTATTAAATGAATAGATAGAAAGCCCCTTTCAAAATAATTTTTGCAAATATGGATGGCAATGAGAGCCTTTTCATTGCAAAGTCACAACACTAAGTGCTCAGCCGAAGGGAACAACCCCTGAGTGGATGAGTAAAGAGGTCTTTTGACACAGATTTGTTTTGTGGAGTGTTTGCTGATAGGTGTGATATATAGACTTGATTATCATATTAAATCTCATAATTTATATTAATTTACTGTGTCTTTCTTTTTTTCCTGTCTGTCCTTGTGATATAAACATTTAGCCTATATTAAAATAGATATAATCATTCAGTCTAGCATTTGATATGTTGAAATACTTAATTTAAACGCTCGATCAACACAAATTATATGATTTCCACTGAAGTGAAAAGCAGAGATTTTAGCTGTTTGGAGTTTTCAATCAAGCTAGTGGGACTTCCACAATTGATTTTAAATATACCGTCACCACTTGGTCAAAAAACTTTTGTCCACTTTGAAGAATTATGTTGAAGTACCTCCAAATTGACGACATTAACCTCAGCTGCACTTTGTAGAGCTAATGTTAGCTTTCTTAAGCATAAAACAAGATGATGAAAAATGCTACTTAGCCTACCTTCTAAACATCTGCATACTGGTATAAAATGACAAGCTGTGTCTCAATTCCGCATTGTTCAGAGTTTGCATTTGGAGAGCGACTGTGTCACAGCGGCCCGACTGTCCCAATTCAAAGTCTCTTTTAAATGCAGCCGACAAATACATCCTTCGGCCCCTGAGCAACAGAGGCTCCACCAGGTGGATCCCTCTTATCCCATGATTCATTGCGCTTTTGTGACAAACTGTTTTCCAAAGACATCAGAAAGCCAGCCGAAAACGTCACAAGAATACATTTAAAATGTTAGTACTCCACCTAACAGCTAACCGCACACAAATAAAAAAAAAAACTTCTCTACGTTTTTTAACTGAAGATTTTTCGTCCGTGGCTCTGTTGCTAGGCGACGGCTGAAAGGGGAGGACAAGCTGATGACGCAATAGCAAGACCAGACCGACTCATTACAGTTTGGCCGACGCCGTGTACGCAGCCAATGGAGAACACAGCTGACGTTGGCTGCTTGGACAGGGTACTCTGAAGGATGCTGCCCCTGAATTGAGCCAAAGCTCCAGCGGATGTTATCGTGCTAATGTGTTCAAATCTACGGTTGTGCCTTTAGCTCTGAGCCTGGTGGCAGATCTTTGTTCTACTACAGCTTAGAGGAAATATTCTGGTTTTAACGAGTACATCGTTCCTATTTCTATTCTTTGTATAGAGGCAGAGTACATGGATGTCTGCCAGCTGCTGATTCTGGGCTGTCCAGACCCCCTGCGGAGCTTTCCTCACGGTGGCTGGGATGAGGTCAAAGGTCGTCGTTGCACCCACACCTCCCTCCTACTACCTCAGAGGTGTAACGCAACCAGTTCTCTGCTTCCACCCCTGAATGCCAGCCTCCTCTCCTCTCCTGGTTACTAACCAGGGCTCTTTAACTAAAAGCACCTTCAATCCATTGCTTGGTCCATTAGTGCAGCCAGATGGGGGAGGTTGTATCCTGGCGCTGCGTGTGACCCTACTCTGATTAATAGAGTAGGTGAGGGCAAAGGTGCACTGCACGCCCCCATTCATTACCTCATTAGGATGGCCCACACTGAAAGGTGATCTCTCTCATTATATCTCAATGACAAGAGCTGAACTCCACACAGTGTGAGCCATCCAGCCAGGCTTTTACTCCACACATCTATAGCCGGATCCCATCCACCTGTCTTTTTACACCGTTCCACATAAAGTAACACCACTTTACCCAGCAGTTGACTGCAGGGAAGAAATCCGACCTGATCAACAGTTATGCACAGCGACTTGTGACTCGTGCTCACCTGGAGCTGAATAATGCTCCAATTATTTGTTCACAAGTGCAGCATCGAGTGTGTGTGTGCGTGTGCGTGTGTGTGTCTGTGTGTCTGACTGAAGTTTGTGCTTGTGGTTTAGAGCTCACAGGGTGAAAGGTGACTGGGCTTGTTTGAGTTAGTCCTTTATTCTGCGTAATTGAGAAGGATATGTTTGTGAGTTGAGATTCCTGCCATGTTTGTTTTCCCTCATGATCACTTCCCATACTGTCCGTCGCCCTCATCAGAACACTGTCATTCATACCAGTGCAGATTTCTTATTGAGCCAAAGGGCTTCACACAAATGTATCTCCGTCTTTCGATATAAACTATTCATTCAAAAATATGGGATACAAACTGTCCGATGAATATAAAATAATATTGATTGTGGCAAAAATAAGATATTAAATGTGAAATTTTGAGACTGAAAAAATAAATTATTGAAGCAAATAGCATAAAATAGGCATTTTAAACAACAAACTGATTCTGCAAATTGTCCCTGGGTGTTTTTTCCTATTTGCTTCTTCTAGAGGACACAGGTGGCAGCATTAAATATTTTTCTTATCGATAACAAACCCTGTGGAAAACAAAACAAAACCGACAATGAAATGATCCAACCTTGTCTCTTGGAAATTACATTTCAATACAACTTTGCAACAGCAAATATGTTTAGTTGGAAATGTAATCGCTGGCTGGGGGCGACATATTTTTTGAATGAGTGAAGCGTTACATTCATTAACAGCAGCAGAGCCTCCAAGAGGCGGTTGGCAGGGATGGAGGGCGTACAGAGCACATGACTGTGACACCAGGGTACACGCCAGAGTCCCCTGCTTCTTACTAAATAAACTAAATAAACACAAACACACTGAATTAACTTTTTCTGTTTTGAACCAGCCGTAGTTTTTTTATAACTTCAACCAAGAGCAGTGGATGTGGATATTGCAGCACGTGATGGGATATTAAGCAGATATGTTATCCATACATATTTTACAGATATGTTCAGTGTCAGGATGGTCAAAGTGCCATTACATTCCCTACTAAACGTATTTGCTTCTGCTGTTCAGTTATACAGAAATAGAATTGTTCTGGGCCATGGATGAATGATCTTACTAACACTTTCTGTGTGTATGTTTCCAAGGCTTTTACATAACCTATTCCTCTGTGCCACAGAGCTCTTGTGTTCTTCACAAATTGTTAAAAACAATGCATTTTAAGTTTCACATTCAATCCTCTTACTGCTTTATTTGAGCAAAAAAACTGTGTGTTAATCTGCAGATAAAAATATTCCATGACTAATGTTTGTTAGAATTCACCTCGCCTTTTTTAAAGGAATCAGTTTACATACATATATATATAATAAAATGTGAGTTAGACGTGTTTCTTTTTAATAAACTAAACTACATTCTGGCGGAGGTGGCAGTACCTCCCACATGCCTGTTAAGATTAAGAAGTAGAGGTAAAAAATCAGAAAAACATAAACAAGATGTTTGCCAACGACCAATAAACCTTGACCAAGAAGAAGAAACTAAATTAAAAGAGAAAGCTTCATCATTATTTTCATCTGATAAGTCGTATGAGTTCATATTTTTACGACAGAACAGAAAAGGTGTTTCCATTCCCCATCCTATTAACTCTTTTGGAATAAGACCCCTAACCCTGAGTTTGATAAGCTTTTTTGAGCAGTTAAGGAAGGTTCTCTTCAGATTGAGTTGTTTCCATCCATCTTTTCCTGCTGTGATGCATCCAAACATGCTTAAAAACAACATTGATTGATCAACAGCTATTTCCACAGACAGTGTTTGTCAGACTGAAAATTCTTCCTACATCTTTCAAGTGTTGTTGAGGTGTTACATCATTACTTTTTGTAACTACTCTCACAAACAATTGCACACAGATTGCCCAGGAGTGTGGAGGAAGAACAGGATTTGGACATTTCTCAAGCTCTCTCTCTCTCTCTTGCACCGCACCATGAATGTTTCCCAGGACAGAATGACTGCATGAGTGTGACCATTCAGAACAAATATGAATACCTGGAAGTGGTTGGATGACACAGTACTCAGCTCCCAGTGCATCGCTGCTTGATGGTCTTTCAATGGACCTCGCTATCGATGAGAAAAATAGTGAATAACACCTGAGTTAATCTTCTTATGTGTGCCATCGTCACCTTAACTGAACAGCTGCCTCTGTGACATAATGGTAAATGTGATGGTGTTTCGATGTGATGTGGAGAACTGACATATTGTCATCACACTGACTCAGTGATGATACAGTTTTTTTATCTTACAGTTTGGTGACATCAGCCCTCATTGATGATACTGGACATAGTAAGACTATAGCAACAAATTCTATGTTTTGGTATAAATAACAAGGAGTTTTACACCTTATGAAATCAAGATTTCCTTTCCTTATTATAACTTTATATAATTATATATTTTAATATATTTTTAGCATCAGATTAATTTTTTTATATCTATCATGCCTGTGTGTCCCTGCTTGTATTTGGGGGCATACATGCATGAATGTAACCGAGGCCTTGAATATTTATATATTTGTGAGCTAAGGCTTGGCTGCCTCCAGTGGGATAGAGGTGTTGGTGGTGCTCAGCAGGAGGAGACGGGAGCAGGGGGAAGATAGAGGGGAAAGAGAGAGTCCCTCAGGCGTGTCCGGGCTCTGATGGCTCCCCTGACAACCTCCTCTGTAATGGTCTCCCTCTCTCTCTGAGTGCTGTGAAATTGCAGGCCGGCGCTCTACAGCTGAGGACTCAGAGGAGACAAACGGCCTTTTAATTCAGAGCGCAGAGAGGTGACGGAGAGGGAGGCCCTAAGGGAGGGCTACCAATCAGACATCCATCATACTAACCTCTCCCTTGGGACTGGCCCTGCCAAAGAGGGGCCCTGGAGGTGGTCTTGAGCATACATGTGTGCGAGCGCGTATGCGTGTGTGCACGTCGTTGGGGCTGGGGTGACACCGCATGCATGGAATGGTGGGAGCAGGAGGAGGGAGGAGGAGAAGGGAGGAACCCTGGGCTGCTCAGGTGTCCAGCCTGTCACGGTGAAGAGTGGAGCACTGAGGATCGGGGTGAATTTGGTGTCTGGGGTATATTCTCTTTTTCTCCCCTCATGTCGTCTCTTTTTTTTAAGTTTATATTTATATCCACCCCTTTATTTTCCCATGTTGGCTTCATTCTATGTTACAGTGCAGAGCAACAGCAGCAAACAAAAAAATGTATTTTAAAATTGATCATTCAAAACATGAACCTTCCCCCATCCTCATTGTGCATATTCTGTATGAGCCTGAACTGAAAAGAACACCAGTGTTTGAGGGTTTGTGGAAATGTCTTACTGTGGTTAAATTATTCGTTGTACCAGTGCATTTCAAACTAAAAAAGAGAGGACTGATGAGCGGCTCCAGAGATAGTTCATGAAGGCCTCTCAGTAAAAGAAGAGGACTGATGCTTAAACCCCTCAAAATGTTGGTCCTTCAAAAATACGTATTGTGATGGTTTGTATGCTTGTGTAAACAGTAGTAGTGTCCAAACAAAGCTCTTATCCTCCAGAATAAATATAATGTACACTGCTTTAATTAAATAATGAAATGGTTAATTAAAATTTGTCCAACTTGATAGGGAAATCGTCAGTGAGTCCTCTTATGTAACTTCAAGTCAGCTCACCAGCTTTCTGATGTTCAGTCCTTGTGGTGAATGACAACAACCCACCAACCTGTGTAATGGCTTCTCTAATTTGTCTCCAATGAATAGACCAAAACTTAAAATAAATCCCAGGGTAGTAGTAGTAAATTCTAATTTAATTGTTTTCTTTTATTGGGACTATTTATACGTGGATTGGATGGAATGAATCTTGTGTTCCTTATGTGATACGAAAAAATTGACAGCAATCAATCGCAGCATAATTATGTGTGCTAAACGTGCTTTATAAAGGATTTCCTAACATTCTCCCTAATTGTCTTTGAGCAATATCAATAAAATGATAAGGTATTCTCTGATATGCCTGGTCATACAATGCATGTTCAGCTACACTTATGTGTCAGGTTTTGCTTCAACCCTTCAGTAAAATTTGAAAAGACTAAACTGGAGACAGGTAATCAACCAATATTTTTTGTTACGTTTTCATACCTCTGTGGTATGACATAAAGCGAAATAACATCATAGGAGGCATAAGAGGGAGGTTAAGGTTAAAAGATGTTATTTTTATCAATGTTTTTTATCCAGTTTCACATCAATCACGCAGTGTCTACAGAACTGAGTATAAGCTGCATTTGACCATGTAATGTGCTGCTCCTATTGAAAACAGTGAAGCCTGTTGCTGTCCTTGGTGCTTCCTGCCCGTGGTACCACGGACAGCTCCCTCGTCTCTCTCTGCAGGTGAGTGTCTCGCTCTTTGACTGGAGTACGGTGTGCACAGGAGAGCACTGCACAGCAAAAGCAAACAGAGCCTTCTTTTATTCATCTGCACAATGTGATGTGGCTGCATTCAATGGAGAGGACTGGATGCATTTGCCTCACATGCTCTTTTTCCCACCGTGGGCTTTTTGTGTGCCCCTCCTGAATCCCACTCCTTTCTCTCTCTCTCTCTCTCTATCGCTCTCTCTCTCTCTCTTGTTTTACAGGCTAAAGAGGGACGTGTGAGGAGATGTGTGTGTTTGTGTGTGTGTGTGTGGGGGGGGGGGGGGGGGGGGGGCTCATTTGGCCTTGTCTCTACAAAGACCTGATCTACCCAGGTTCAACCCTATTGGTACCAGGAGTGTATAAATCCAGATTTGGCATCAGGGATGACATTTTGATAAGAAAAACACAAATAACAGCTACAGAAGAGCCACAGCTGAGAAGTGTGTGTGTGTGTGTGTGTGTGTGTGTGTGTGTGTGTGTGTGTGTGTTTGTGTAGGGAAGGGGGCCCTCTTCAAATGGTTCGATGGAACAACAACAAAACAGTTTACGTTGCCAAAAAATGTATGCATTATGGGAAACAAATATCAAGCAGGCATCCGTGGGCTGGAAAGGAGGTAAGAAAGAAAGAAAGTAAGAAAGAAAGAAAGAAAGAAAGAAAGGCAGAAAGAAAGAAAGAAAAAAAAGAAAAGAAAGAAAGAACGAATTATCAAACTGGGAATGCACATTAAACAGTTGGTGGTAATTTTTCTTCATTATTTGTAGTTTTTGGTTATTTTGATATGATCAATGAAATTGTTGTCAATGTGCAATATGTGTAAAGAAAAATTGAAAAGAAAATTTTCAAAAAATGTTTTTGTATATTTGTAGTCTGGCACTGTGATTGTTGACAGGAGCTAGTCACCAACAAAAATGTTTATTTTGCATGTATATTCTTATGATGTAATAATAGTAGAGTGATAATAGTAATAATAATGGATGAGTTAACTCTAGATAGATAGATAGATAAATAGATAGATAGATAGATAGATAGATAGATAGATAGATAGATAGATAGATAGATAGATAGATAGATAGATAGATAGATAGATAGATAGATAGATAGATAGATAGATAGATAGATAGATAGATAGATAGAAAGATATAAGTGTATCTGCTCCTCTCTAAATGTTTTCTTATAAACGTGTAAAACGAGTCCGAGCTCCAGGCACTGTCATTCAAATGAGTCTCCATTAAGGTGCAAAGAAAATGCTTAAACAAGTCTCGGCCGTCCACGAAGGTGAATTAGCGAGTTGCATGTTTGCTTAAGTGCAACTAACAAAACAAGGCTGTTGGTAAATACTGAGATTCCCTTCGATTGGTGGCCAGTCTGTTAAAGCACCGGGTGACCGTGGCTCTCCCTATTGATGAGCTGCAGCTAATCCATCGCATTTCCCTGTAAATGGCGTTCTGCATGAGAAAAGGCCCGCGGCCCCTCCTCGTCCCCCTGCACGGCCGCACTATGTGAGATGCAGGAGCGTTTTGTCACAGGGCCATTATGAGGTGGTGTAGCTTTAGCCCTTGTTCGGCTACTCCCACTCCCATTGCAATGCAATCAGATTCATTTCACTGACATGCAAAGTCGCCCTCCCGTCCCCGCTGCCTCTTCCGCAACCTTCCTAAACCCCTTGTTTTGGAGTTTCCAGGTAAAAGTTCGCCCAGATGTTGCACAGAGGTTGTTGTGTTGAGCGACCTCCCGTGCAGCTGATATATTTCCCCCAGTGAAGTCTCCACGACCCTCCGTGAAACCTTCCTCCAAATGCACGATGGCCTTTAGAAGGGCCACTAGAAACACTACGCTTCCACTGCCCTGGTATTTCTGCAAGCCGTGAGATTCAGGTCCGCTCCGAGGCTTCAGCTATAAACGTGTAACCATGACAACTGCGCTCTGATTGGCTCCGGTGCACGGGAATTAACAAGGGCGTCATCCAATCTGGGCGCGGGCTGAGCGCAGCGGCTGGCAGAACCTCGTGATAACCCAGGCACAGGGATGCGAAAGTGGCGACGTGAGGTGAGCCCGAAGGAAATGACTGGAACCCAAACAAAGCTCGAGCCGTGGATGTAGTTTTACAAATAAACACGTTTGATTAATGGTGTTTTAACTGTGTGCTCGTGAGAAAACATGCCCGCTCTGTCCATTACGCACTCCATCAGCTGGCGCGGCTGAAAGCTCCGCTCCTCTCCTCTGGATTGTGGATTGTGACAAGTGCCAGGACAGCAGCCCAACAGGACCAGGACTACAGCGGCTCCAGGGCCTGTCACCCCGCTGCTTTTTCACCTGGAGCTTCCTACAGTTTTCGCCTGACAGCGCTCCTCCCGCAGCCAAGACGTTGTTCCGCGGTGACCCGGCTTGCCTCAGTCCGAGCAGCGCAGTCCGTGTGGGAAGGTCGGCACTCGGCGTCCTGCAGGCCGGAGACATGATGGTCCACTGTGCCGGCTGCGAACGGCCAATCCTGGACCGGTTCCTCCTCAACGTGCTGGACAGAGCCTGGCACGCCAAGTGCGTCCAGTGCTGCGACTGCAACTGCAACCTGACGGAGAAGTGCTTCTCCAGAGACGGGAAGCTCTATTGCAAAACGGACTTTTTCAGGTAAACACGCAAGAGCCAAGCTCTGGCTCCTGTTTTCAAAACAATACGCGCCTTATTGTTTGAGCGATGGATGCTTTATTGATGAATTAAATAGATGAAGGATATAAAATAGCTTTAAAGTGAAAACAATCATAATATCATGTCATTCAGCTAAAAATTCTGGGACTACAGGGGTAAAAAATATGAAGCTATGGGTTCAACTGTTTAGGCCACTGTTATTAACTGTAAATCAAACAAGTTGCACGTGGAATTAATATATAACAATAATACATAAATCTAACTTGATTTTAATTTATTGCTAGAACGAAATGTTTTTATCATGGACCTCGTGGCCTTTTAATGGGGCCCTTTGCAATCAACAAGACACCTCAAATTGAATTTCACTCCACATCCACGTGCACTCAGTGTTGAGCATTTTTATCTATTTTCCAGCTCCATGACAACACTTTTTTCCCAAACAGCCATTAGTCTATTAACCGCTTCCACAGTCCCTCAAAAAGTGTTTCAGGTAATTGAGTGATAAGTGAAGCTCTTGTTTGTCCCGTCGCTCTCTCGTTGCATCATTTTCATTTGTGCACGCGTCACTTATTTTCACCCCAAATTGTCTAATGACATGTGAGGCACGCGAGCCTTTGTCGGGGCGGGCCCATTATTGGCCCCGCGCGGCCCCGGCCGTCATATTACCGCAGGTCCCATCAAGCGACTGGACTTATTTTTTTTTTTTTGTAAATGGCCCGACCATTAGCCAGGCGAAACAGTAATCACCCTAATGTGTCCATTTGTTGTGTAAGTAGAGTTGTGGCCTTTCGCCGGGGGAGGCTCGGCCGTGCATGTGAAAGGGAGGGGGGAGGCGAAACGATACCATTGCAAATGGGGAGACAAGGCTACATTAGTTTTAAAACAAAAGGAGTGCTTGCTTTCACCCAAAGGCTTAAGCATCCCCACCAACATCCCCCCCATCCAGCGACCCACCCATATTTACATCCTCAGGTACAGCAGGCCCAGTGTGTGAGCCTCAAGAACTGCTAATATCGAGAATGAAGCATCGGAGCAGGAGATAAAGAGCTGTAAACAGCAATCAAATCTCTCTCTCTCTCTCTCTCTCTCTCTCTCTCTCTCTCTCTCTCTTACACTTACTCCCATTTATTTATTTATTTGGGTGGTGGTGGTGGGGGGGGGGGGGGTATTTGTGTATCGAATTGATGAGTCCTCCCACCCGGTATTTAAGCGGGTGAATATGGATTAAGAGAAGATTTCCACGCTAAAATGCTCCCACTCGCGCTTAATCCCATAATATATTCCTGGGCCACAATGTGTTGATTGTCACTAATACGTTTTGCGTGGGGTTTTTGTCAGAGCACCGCCATCAGAATTATGGGTCTTTATTTCTTATAAAGGAAAATCTGACGTGTATTTTCAAATGATCCAGCAGCCACTATTTATACTGTCAGTCAGTTACATAGAAATTATATCGTGGACATGCTTCTGCCTGCTGATGTGTTTAATGTAATTAATGGTTTTCTAAGTAGCATACTAAATACACCTTAAATATAATAATGTTACATTGCTGTTATTATTATTATTATTATTATTATTATTATTATTATTATTGTTTAAATGGGAATGTTAACATGATCAGAATGTGATATATATTTGCCCGATTACAGGCATTACTTAGCAGCAGTACATTCCAACCAAACAATGATGTGGTTAATAATGCCTAACATCAGTTGATCACTGACATATGTTATATATATATGGACACAACGTTATATCTTTTTTCATTTGGATATCAACTATTACACGCTGTTGTGTTGGTAAAACACGAGCTTGAGTATTCTCTGAACTGTTCTTTGTGCGCTTCTGTTATGTGTGTGTGTGCCTAAACCATTTCATGCAATTATTCTTTAAAAGATATAAACATACATATGTATATATATATATATATATATATTTGACATTATTTTGTATCCTTTTTATCCAGGAGGTTTGGCACTAAGTGCGCGGGCTGCCTGCAGGGAATCTCGCCAAACGACTTGGTGCGTAAAGCGCGCAACAAAGTGTTTCACCTGAACTGCTTCACCTGCATGGTGTGTAACAAACAGCTGTCCACGGGGGAGGAACTCTACGTGATAGACGAAAACAAGTTCGTGTGCAAAGAAGACTACGTGAGCTCCGGGGCCATCAAAGAAGTCAACCTGAACTCAGGTAATCAACGCGATAAGGAAGCCACGAGATGTGTGTGTTTGTTCGTTTATCTCCTCCAAAAAAAAAAAAAATCTTCATTGTGTCCACGCTGTGTGTTTAACATGAGCGCACCGAGAGGATAAATATTACGCACACGCACACCCGACAAATAAAATGGCAATCGGCCTTGGAGGGAACAAAAGGGAGACAAGTGTGGAGGCTCCAAACGCACTGTAAAGATTTTGTTTTTGTGGAGCGTTTCCAGTGAGCCCGTGGAGACCATGTCACAACAACCTTGTCAGATGAATGGTTTCAATATTTACCTCCACAGGACAATGGCTCTCTGTTATTGTACGTCAGGGTCCGCTGGGGACGAGCATGCTGCTGTGGCCGTGTGTCTGTGTGCGTGCAGACCCTTCAGTTTTCGGTCTTTTATTCAGAGAGCTCATGAGGACATCGGCCCCACTCCACACCACGCGCCCTCCCGGCGAAACGCAGGCCACGTCTCGCTCACGTCTTGTGCACACATGTGTAAAATTATTTGCATTTAGAGAGAAACAATATATTTCATGCTCGGTTTAATTTGTGCTGCTGCAACACCTGCAAATAACAAGCGCATAAAAACAGAGAAATACAGAGATATAAGAGACTATTTGCATGGAAAATTTGCTAAAATATTATTTAATCGCCTTTATTTGTTATTATTTTGGATGCATATTTTCAGTATTTCATGCGTGCCTGTCCAGGCCTGATAAAAGCAGAACCCCTCCCTCACATTTTCGGATCGTGACCTTCCTCTTGTTTGTTCCCCCTCCACCAGTGTCGTCGTGCACAGACAGGAGTTTATCGCCGGATCTGCAGGACCCAACTCAGGAGGACATAAAAGAGACGGACAATTCAACGTCCTCAGATAAGGAAACGAACAATATTGAGAACGAGGAGCAGAACTCGGGGACCAAGCGGCGGGGGCCCCGGACCACCATCAAGGCCAAGCAGCTGGAAACGTTAAAGGCCGCGTTCGTCGCCACGCCGAAACCGACCCGACACATCCGGGAGCAGCTGGCCCAGGAGACGGGCCTGAACATGCGGGTGATCCAGGTAAGACACCGCCGTGCGTCCGTGTCTCTGTGCGTGTTTGGCAGTGAGGCGGGGCAAAGACAAATTAGAGAGAATTGAAGGATTATAAATCAGTGGAATTACTCATTAATTCTACTCCATCTTTTAATTGAAGGCCCCATTATCTGCTGGAGAAACGTCAAAACATGATGTTGTCTGAGAGAAAGGATATAGATCCACGTTTAAGCTGCTGTGTGCGAGCTGCTGTTTGATCAATTTGCTGGAATGAGCTCAAGAAAGAAATACACCACAATACATAGTTACACAGATAACAATACATTTGACCTTTTTCATTTCAATATGTTTTGTCATTTCACAATAGCAAAATACAGAAATGTGCCACCTTGATATTATGTATGTCCATATAACAAACCGATGCAGCTTGTGAGATTTTTTTTTAAATAATAAATTTATGTGTTTTTCTTAACTTAAATAGTAATTCTTACAGAGCTGCACATTTTAATTTAATATTAAGCTTTAAAAAAAATAATTACTAACACTCTGTTATTTCCATATTCCTAAAATAAAAACTCCCATTCGCCTTCAATTTCCACGTGGCTGTATCCATACCTGCAGGCATCAATTTATTCTCTGAAATTAAGATTCAGTATTCCAATTTACTGATGCATGGATTTAATAAATACCATTTTTTTTTTTTTTTAGGTCTGTCATTTATTTTGTGCAGACAGCAGTGTAATTCAGGGATCATTCGTGTTCCACGGCCATGAAATTAGTGAAAGGTTAGTTTTGTTTCTGCCGAAGGCAATTGGAAGCCCCACCACCCCCAACAAACAAACCTGCTTTGCAGTATAACACAATCGCACACTGTTTGGACCTCTGTGCCTCTCTGTCTGTCGTTTCATCCTGACACACTCACACACACTTGGTGTCTGGGTGCAGACTGTGTCAGGATGATTAGCACCATCTCTGCCAACTGTGATGTGGCTTTTTGTGCACTCACTGTAATTATCGCTGATTTCACAGATTTACATACCACCCTCCCCTTTCCCACCTCTCTGCTCTTACTCACTTACAGCCTGCTCCCATTGCTTATTAGAGCAGACCGGGGCCTCTCCACCGCCTCATCTGTGTCATCATACTGCAAGTTGTTTTGTGTCTCTGTTTGTGTGGGTGCATCAACAGAGCTGAGCCAATCAATCAATCAGTCAATCAATCCGGCAGTCAGCAGTCAGTCGGTCAGGCAGGCAGGCAGGCAGGCAGGCAGGCAGGCAGGCAGGCAGGCAGGCAGGCAGGCAGGCAGGCAGCCCATCCCTCTGTCCATGGTCCCAACCCCTGAGTGTTTCTGTGTTGCTTGGAGCCAAAATGGAGGCTGTGTTTCGTCATCCTCCTCCTCGTTCACTCTGTGTTAAATACCATTGCTCTCAACGCGGGGAGCCCTGTGAGCCACGCTGCTTCTCCAGCATGTGGATGTAATCCCTAAGCAACGCTCTCTCGAGGGGAGCGAGAGCATTTCCATAAAAATGTACCCTACAGTTAGACGATTGTTCTCAATAAGCAGGTGTCGCCTTTGCCGCTGGAGCACATAGAGCACAGCCTAAGTGGGTTTAGGTGTTTTATGTGTGTGTGTGTGTGTGTTTTGTTAATCTGCAGCACAGTGGGATTCTGCCTCTGGTGTAGCCTCGCTGGTGTGAACATACATCATTATGCAGCAGTGATGCAAAAGGCGAAACAAGATGTGTTATGTGCTTATAATGCAGACATTCTTCCATATGGCGTGTAGTTTTGCACTTTTGAAATCCCCTCTTTGTTCCTCTTCAAAGACAGCTTATTTAACGCTGGTGATAAGCTTTTTAGACTCTGATTTATGGCTTTGACTGTTTATTTTAACTTGTGCTGAGGTGCATTGGGTTGTCTGTTGGGGTGCATTTGGATTATTTTGCTGTTCAGCTTATTTTTGCAACAAGAAAACACTTTCATGACAGCGTGTAGCAGAAAGTGCGGTTTTTGACTCACAAGTGTCATGTTAAGTTGTATCTTGGGAAGAAAAGTTAAAGTCAATATGGGGCTTTTTTGATGCTCCCCCCTATATCTGACTTGGTCTTTGTTAATTTGTAATAATGTGTAAACATTTCTCCTTTTAACATACAAGTACGAGAACATACGAGTGAATTGGAGGCACAACTGAATGCCTCTGATGTTTCCATTGCCATTTCTGAACTGATCTTATCTGCCTGATTCTGACCTGGCATTGAAAACTTTTACATTTTACATTTGGTCTAAATGGATATCTATGGAATGATTTCCAGCATTAAAAGTAAAAAAAAGTCATTTTAACATTGACGGCATGGGAACTAACACCAACTATCATACAGTTAATACAGTTGAAAACAACAACAGAGAATGTGGAAGGTGTTTGTCTTAGTAGAAATGTTTTTGTTAGTTTTTTTTCTTAGGGCCCTTTTGAGGAATTTTAAAAGGCTTGAACCTATCAACAAAAGAAAACAAAACCTGACTTCATAAACAGCGTTTCACATCTGATTTGAATTCTATGCAAACTCTGTAGCTGTGAGCATGAAATTAAATATCAGTGAAATTACCTAAAAATTATCAGGATTCAAATTAAGTTTTGTCAGGCGTGCCCAGGGCTTCTTTTTTTTTTGGTTACACGATGCAACAGAGTGCATCTTGTAGCGATTGTGTCAAAGTCTGACTCTCACAAATGACGTGGTTTTCACAGTTGGCATGATGTAGGAGAAGGTTTGACTGATTGCTGGAGCACCGAGGGACGCAGCAGAGACAAAAGGGGAAAGTGATCTGTGAAGGGCTGCAGTTCAACCTCAAACCCTTTTTGAAAACGATGAGATCAGCTGATTAACTGTGTGTGCGTATGTGTGTGGTCTGATGCAGGTCTGGTTCCAGAACAGAAGATCCAAAGAGCGACGAATGAAGCAGCTGAGTGCTCTGGGCGCACGGCGGCACGCCTTCTTCAGGGGCCCGAGGAGGATGAGGCCCCTGGGAGGCAGGCTGGAGGATGCGGACATTTTGGGACCTGGAGCCTATGGTTACTATGGAGGTAAGAAATGAAGCTTGTGATAACACACAAAGTGCCATTTAATACAAATTTCCTACATGGGCCTGTATGTCTTACATCTTTCAGTACACTACTATAGATTCTTGCAATATTCATCTGTGGTATGGGAAAATTATTTTATTCAGCAAATGTAATAATAACAAATAATCCACATCCTGGTTTTTGTCTCACTCCAAATATATGATACCGCAGGTTAATAGCGACCTTCAGCAGCACCACCAAGGCCATAGGTATTTTATCAGGCTGCAAGGAGATTGCTTAAATGTTTTTCTGTACTGTGTGTACGCTGCATCTGGTTTATCTGGACAGTGAGGGTCACATCATTTTCTGTAATCTTTTAATCGTATTCAATAATACGATCAGAACTCTAACCCTGGGCACTTTTCAAAATGCTCCTACAGAAAATAACAAGCGTACGTTGACTGATCAAAATAAAACCAAATTCAAGAGTTTTTTAATTCTGAAAGCTCAAAATAATAATAACCATCAAACCTTCTTAACTGTCACACCTGGTTTGATAAACGCTTGAAGGAGACAAATGTCTTTCAATCAGTGCTCGAGTATTGGTCGCATATACTTCAGTGTTGTGTAATATATATTTATCTTCACGCTTTCAGAATGGAGAGCTTCGAAAACAGCAAATAGAAAACTCTGGAAATAGAAAAGACGACTCAATACTGTGAGATTTGATTCCCGGGCCTTGCGGCATGGTCCTCTAGGTTTTGATATAGATGAAGACTGCGTCTTCAAACCCTTTGCCTGTTACACCGCTTGAATATAACTCGGTGCTTGAAAATAATAGATATCTTCCTCCATGAAAACAAAGCCGCAATGCCCTTAACAAATCATTCAGGTAGAAAAGAAGCTATCTTTCAAGGAAAGTAGCACATTATAGTTGATTCAGCAGAACTTTGATTTCTTCAATTTTTTGGAGAAAAGATAATAAACGGTAAATGGATATGTATTCTTAAGGATTCTTTTCAAAATAGGCATTTTATTCTACAGAAAAACCTCAACACTTTTTAAAACAAAATGTGAACTATAAATAGCTGTATCCGCTTTAGCAATGAAGCTAGTAATGAAATTGCATTCATTCTTTTCAGGCTCAGGCCTGAGTTCTCTGTTATTGCAACTTAAGGACAATGTGCAGCCTTGACCTGACACACAGAGCTAGTTCTCTATTGAAAACTAATCAAACGTTAGTTCCACAGAACATTTTCACATTGGATTTTTGGCAAATATTTGTAGTTGTTAAATAATAAAAGGGTCTCTACTATGAATATGTTTTTTCCGCATGTGAAAACGATTTTTCTTTGCTCTCTAGTACCTTTCTAACATGTGTAACATGCCAGAATACAGTTTGATCTCCTGTGGGTGGAATGACACCTTCAAATCAATGTTTTTTTTAAAGAAACGCTTGCAAAAAACATTTGAAAAAAAAATGACATCCAAGCATCTGTTGGTCATGTGGACCAAAAAATGTATAATAATTTTCAGACAATAGCACGTGGGCGGCAGATAACAACACAGCACCGACACAGCGGCAGCACCATGTTATACTGGTGGAAATGATTGTCAGCTTGTTGTGTGTTAGGAGCCGGTGGTTTTTATCCAGCTCCTGCACATCTACCTGAAGGGCCCCTGCATCGTGGATACAATAAACTGGAGCCGTCAAGGCTTCAACAAGGGGGGGTGGGAGGGGAAAACAGAGGACAAAACCTTCATCCCCCTTTCTCATCTATCTTGCTTTCTTCGCACGTTGCTTTTCACACCCTTTTGTGCCGCAGCAGCACAGGCCAGTCTGCGCCTTTATCTGAGCTCGCTGCTTCCTTATGTTCCTCTGCCGCTGCTGAGAGGGAGGGATGCCTCTGTGTGGTGTGGTGCATCTGCATGTGTGAGTGTAATTATAGTTTGCAGAGCCACACACACACACACACACACACACACACGCACAGGCAGTCCACAACACAGGCTTGTTGTGTATTCTCAAGGTCGGCAAAAACCATCAGGGGCCTGTTTGAGAGATCAAATAATTAGCTTGTTTGTGAAAGTCATGTCACCTCTTATTGTGTCTCTTGATAATCACCAAAAGCAATGTGCAAAAAAAGCAAATAAATGCACGTGCTATAATTGGGCAATATATGCTATTTCTCGATTTGTAACCTGTTAGTTCTCGATTTCGCATGCTAAGTCGGATATAGGGGTGAGAAGAGCATATGGCGGGGGTGAAGAAATGCTAGTGCAACATCTGGGGCACAGGGAAAGAGTCTGCCATCGTTCTCAGTTCAAAGAGGTTTTGAATCTGAATGCAGTATGTGAGGGAATTTGGAGCAGAGTGGGCTGTAAATTTGGAGAATATGGAAGTGGTGGGCCGCAGGAGGCTGATTGGGGGTTTGTAGTGGTTCAGGGATGCAACGGTTTGGAGTTGATGAATCCTGTGTACAGGGTTTTGGCTGTAGGTTTTCTGATCATCAACCCAGGAAACCTTCAGCAGTACATCTCAAGATTGTTGAGTCCTACTCCGTTGCTGTGAGACTCTGGCTGCGTTTTCAGGATGATTGTGGGCGCCAGATTTCACCTGAATATCAGTTCCTGTAGGATTGAAGGAAATATTCAAGGAAACACAATTACTCCCTTTCTTGCCAAGAATTAGATGACAGGATCGATGTCACACTCATATTTGTTCCATATATAAAAGACTATTGCCAGGATTGAACTGGCGTAGCTCAGCACACAAATAGGAAACGGGGGAGGGGAAGACAACAGCTTCTTTAAAGTCCACAGATAAACAAGTTATATCTTGTTTGCTTAATCCGTGCAGAAACGTAAGTGTGTGACATTTCGTAGTTTTTCACTGGAATTATGCGCTGGACTATTTCTTGGCCGGGTGCAGCAACTCTCTGGAGCTTCCACTGGTTGCCTGGCAACCTCACGGCGATGGCAGGAGTTTGTACGGATTAAACAAATGAGATATAACATGTTAATTAATGAGCTTTAATGAGCTTTAGATGTGCTGCTAGGCATATTTTGCTATACCCTTGGTTAGAGACTTGTTAGCGGTGTCCCCATGTTTCTGGTCTAAGCTGTTGGAAGTTGAAATGTAATCAGGATGCATGGATCTCAAAGTGGCTTGACACTCAGGATCGGATTCAAATGTTGAGAAACCAAAAAGAAGACAGGTCACCCAATTTCAGATCTGGAAATGGTCAAGAAATTGTCAGATAGTCCTGTAATGACATATACAGCTATTGGATGAATTTCTCCAGGTGTGGAAAATTTAATTTGGAAACTTACATTTAATTCTACAGCAACATGATGTTTTTTGAGAGCTTCATTGTTCCTGAGGGTTCTGCACAACATGAAGTGCGCAGTTTATATCGGAAGGGCTAATAAAATAGTCCCATTTAAGACTTTTCACAGTGAGGCCTCTCATTTAATCAGACAACAGGAACGTTGTTTGTGGAAATGAAGTACACAACAATACACAACAATCTGCATGGCTTGATACCATATGTATTTGGGTGAACAGACCCTTTAACCTTGTCCATATCAAGGCTCCTGGATGTATTGTATCTCTCAGTTCATAAATAATGTATGAATATGTCTCGCTGGTAGAGTGAACGTGAAGATTCCTGTTGGGGACCAAGCTTGTGCAGACGTCTCTCAGAGGCATAAACACGTCAGTCAGTGTCACACGTTTGCCAGAAACGTGTGTAAATCCAAGTGTGTGCTGGAGATTTTCTGCGAATGTATTCAGTCTTTAATGTGTCTTGTATTAATGGTGTTTCTTTTTGTGCTGCGGCTCTTTGAAGTGAATGCCTACCGACTTTGCCTGTATTTGTGTCACACAGGTTTTGGAATCATTTACAGAAGGCATATTGCTTTGTGCTTTGTGTCAGTGTATTTCTGGGGGTTAATGAATTATCTTACCGTCTTGGTAGGATTTGCTGATTTTGCCTCGTGATGCAAAGCAACTGACATCCAAATAAACTCAAATAGAATGATGATTGATTGAACTCCTGTGGAAAGCTATAGATGATCCAACCGTGTGAATAAAACACAGCAGTGGCACAATCTCAAGCTGGGAGCACGAACTAAAGAGGTGCCGTCGCTGCAATGCTGGAGGCAGCGGGAAGCGGTTAAAACTGTGGAGCGAGGTGTAATTAAAAGGGAGAAAATTATTGGATGGAGAAACAGTTAATTGATTAGAGAGACTGACAGAAAATAAATCAACTGTTTTTCAAGCAAAAATACTAAATTATCTCTGGTTGCATAGTATTTGCTGGTTTTCTGAGTTTGTATGACAGTAAATTGATTAGCTTGGAAAAAAAAAGATATGCTATATAAATAAATACAGTTTAGATGGCATCAATACACTTGAAAGTTTATTAAAAAATCGGGAAAATAAGCATCACATTAGTCAATGATATTAGTTGCAGCCATAGCTGGATTGTATGCCTTTGCAGCTCAGGAAATAGCCAAAGCCCAGCGAGGTAGAGGGAAGGGATGTTGCTGAAAGCTGCATCAGACATGACGAAGAGATGTACCTGACAAGACCTGGCAGGGCTGCAGGGAGGCTGGAATCTCATTTTGGAGTTCCTCATCCAAATCCAGAAGTTTCAGCCGGGAAATCTATCGAGGTGCACGCATGGCTGCGAGCTGAATGAGTGAGAGAGATGAATGCAGTGTGTAAAAGGCGAGAGAACTGAGGTGGAGAGGTGTGGAGTTGTTTATACACTCAAATGAGGCTGTTGGAGACCGGTTGGTTGGAAATTGGACATGATCAATTTCACCACTTAGGTAGGTGTGGAGCTGTGTGTAAAACTAAACACTGCTCTGGAGAACTGTGAATGTTGTGTATGTGCAGTGTATTTCAAATCATTGATGGAAAGACTAATTTTTGGTTATTCTTCCTCCGCAGAATATCAAGGTGACTATTACGGACCAGGGAGTAATTACGACTTCTTCCCCCACGGTCCTCCGTCTTCACAAGCTCAGTCTCCAGCCGAGTCCCCCTACATCCTGGGCTCTGGGCCCGGAGCCATGGAGGGATCAGGCCACCACCCTTCAGACGACCAAAGGTTCACAGACATGATCTCCCATGCGGAAACCCCAAGTCCGGAGCCGGGTTTACCGAGCTCCATGCAGCCTGTCCCGGGGGAAGCATATGGTGGCGGTCCCAGTCCTCCTTTCTCATTGGCCAGTAACTCCAGCTACAGCGCACCAATGTCCCACCAAGGCCAGGAGATGGGAGAAACCACAGCCTGGTAGAGGACGGACCACGGGGACTATTCCTGGGCTGAATGTCAGCCTAGTTAATTCAGGAGATGAACGATGGGGGAGAAATCCCCACATTGCAGAATGAAAAGTACAGCTGAAATTTCTACGGACTTGTTAAAATCACGGACAGATTTTGACAGTTGACGATGTGATGGACATGGAAAAGAATCCGAGAATGGGATAGCTTATCGGATAAAAATAATATTTGCTGCCCAGTAGACACTCCAAAGCATATCCCTTCCTGGATTACTGGACTTGAGCTATTAAAAAAACATTGTGATTCTACCCAGCAAAATGCTTCTCGCCTTCCCCGTAATGTTAATGAAGGTATCTTCTAATGTTCTAGGAACACATTAGAGAGAAACACCAAAGGGGACATCTTTAGTTGTCTTAATTTGTCACCAAATTTTTAAACAACCTTGCAGTGTAGGTTTTTCCATTCTGTTGCTCTACACCTGTCTTTATTTCTAAGCTGCCAATCTACCCTCAATATTAAAAAGACAAAGGACCAGGTTCAATACATGCTTTAATCCTCATAAAATACATATGTGGCAAGCAACACACGATATGTTTACTCAAAACGTTGCTCATTTTAAATTTCCTTTTTCTGTAAGACAATATGTTTGATCAAAAGCTGCTGCTTGAGAGATACTGTACACACACATATGCACACACACACAGACACACAAACCTCTGGCATTGACATTTTCCACACAACTCAGCTATACATCTTTAAATGCACAAAAAGTGTTCTTGATCATAGCTTAAAAGAAGGATGTCTTTAACATTATTCAAAACACGGACACAATTATACAGACATACACACACACACACACACACACAGACACACTCACAAATCTCACACCCATCCAGGCGCCCCTGATAGTTCTGCTCCGAGCACTGCTTCACCTGACCTTCCTTTTGTTACTCTCCCTTTTAAAAAACATGTTTTAATGGAAATGATTTTCAAAAGAACATTGAACCCATAATGGAGAATCTCCTTCAACAGCTGAGGTCTCCTTCCTCTAAAGGGA